>NW_016809984.1:1352373-1380935 GCF_001698545.2 Rhinopithecus bieti
AGGCAGGCCTGATGGTGACAAAATCTCTCAGCATTTGCTTGTCTGTAAAAGATTTTATTTCTCCTTCAGTCATGAAAGCTTAGTTTGGCTGGATATGAAATTCTAGGTTAAAAATTATTTTCTTTTAAGAATGTTGAATATTGGCCCCCACTCTCTTCTGGCTTGTAGAGTTTCTGCCAAGAGATCCACTGTTAGTCTGATGGGCTTCCCTTTGTGTGTAACCTGACCTTTCTCTCTGGCTGCCCTTAACAATTTTTCCTTCATTTCAACTTTGGTGAATCTGACAATTATGTGTCTTAGAGTTGCTCTTCTCGAGGATAATCTTTGTTGCGTTCTCTGTATTTCCTGAATTTGAGTGTTGGCCTGCCTTGCTAGGTTCGGGAAGTTCTCCTGGATAATATCCTGCAGAGTGTTTTCCAGCTTGGTTTCATTCTCCCTGTCACTTTCAGGTATACCAATCAGACATAGATTTGATCTTTTCACATAGTCCCATATTTCTTGGAGGTTTTGTTCATTTCTTTTTACTCTTTTTTCTCTAAACTTCTCTTCTCGCTTCATTTCATTCATTTGATCTTCAATCACTGATGCCCTTTCTTCCAGTTGATCGAATGGGTTACTGAAGCTTGTGTATTTGTCATGTAGTTCTTGTGCCATGGTTTTCAGTTCCATCAGGTCATGTAAGGACTTCTCTACACTGGTTATTCTAGTTAGCCATTCGTCTAATCTTTTTTCAAGGTTTTTAGCTTCTTTGCGATGGGTTTGAATATCCTCCTTTAGGCCGGAGAAGTTTGTTATGACCAATCTTCTGAAGCCTTCTTCTCTCAACTTGTCAAACTCATTCTCCATCCAGCTTTGTTCTATTGCTGGCAAGGAGCTGCAATCCTTTGGGGGAGAAGAGATACTCTGATTTTTAGAATTTTCAGCTTTTCTGCTCTGGTTTCTCCCCATCTTTGTGGTTTTATTTACCTTTTGTCTTTGATGATGGTGACATACAGATGGGGTTTTGGTGTGGAGGTCCTTTCTGTTTGTTAGTTTTCCTTCTAACAGTCAGGACCCTCAGCTGCAGGTCTGTTGGAGTTTGCTGGAGGTCCACTGCAGACCCTGTTTGCCTGGGTATCGCCAGTGGAGGCTGCAGAACTGCAAATATTGCAGAACGGGAAATGTTGCTGCCTGATCGTTCCTCTGGAAGCTTCATCTCAGAAGGGCACCCGGCCATATGAGGTGTCAGTCAGCCCCTACTGGGAGGTGCCTCCAAATTAGGCTTCTCGGGAGTCAGGGACCCACTTGAGGAGGCAGTCTGTCCGTTCTCAGATCTCAAACTCCATGCTGGGAGAACTACTACTCTCTTCAAAGCTGTCAGACAGGGACATTTAAGTCTGCAGAAGTTTCTGCTGCCTTTTGTTCAGCTATGCCCTGCCCCCAGAGGTGAAGCCTACAAAGGCAGGCAGACCTTCTTGAGCTGTGGTGGGCTCCACCCAGTTCCAGCTTCCTTGCCTCTTTGTTTACCTACTCAGGCCTCAGCAATGGCGGGCGCCCCTCCCCCAGCCTTGCTGCTGCCTTGCAGTTTGATCTCAGACTGCTGTGCTAGCAGTGAGCAAGGCTCCGTGGGCATGGGACCCTCCGAGCCAGGTGCGGGATATAATCTCCTGGTGTGCCATTTGCTAAGACCGTTGGAAAAGCGCAGTATTAGGTTGGGAGTGACCCAATTTTCCAGGTACCCTCTGTCAAGGCTTCCCTTGGCTAGGAAAGGGAATTCCCTGACCCCTTGTGCTCCTTGGGTGAGGTGATGCCTCGCCCTGCTTTGGCTCACGGTCCATGGGCTGCAACCCCTGTCCTGCACCCACTGTCTGACAAGCCCCAGTGAGATGAACCCGGTACCTCAGTTGGAAATGCAGAAATCACCCGTCTTCTGCGTCGCTCACACTGGGAGCTGTAAACTGGAGCTGTTCCTATTTGGCCATCTTGGAACCTCCCCTCAAAAATTTCAGGGATTTTAAAAGCTTCTTTATATCGCTTAAATTTCATTTAAACATTTCTAAACATGTCTGGCTTTGGGTTTCCTTGATAATTGTTACTAGCCTTCTGTTGATGAACCATTTTCAATTGTTTAAAAAAGAGAAAAGATTACTAGAAAAGGGTCTTTTAAAGCTTGAACGGAATGTAACTTTTAAGGTAGCGTCAAAAGCTACAGTCTTCAGGTGAAATTGAAGCTTACTGAAGGCATTTAAAATAAATTTTCCAATAATATAATTTTTTTTTACAAGTTAAAACTGGAGATGGATCATCTAGTCTAGTTCACTGGTTCTCAAAGAGAGCCAGGAGGGTGAGAAGTATGTCAGAGTCTGTTGGGAATTTTTACTTTTCACATTTTATATACCCTGTTTTCATTCCTTCTGAGTGTGGGAGTGGAAGGGGGAAGTGGAATTTGACAAAACTCCCTAGGGATTTGGATATTGTGGTCTAAGGAAAGGCACAGATATACATTTATTTCCCCCTCTAAGAGAAGACCCCAAGGCCAGTTTTACTCCATGAGGAAAATAGTGTGAAAAGAAATTCCATGTTTGTGTAAGAATTTGCCTGGCATAGAAATTAACAAGAGAGTGACATGGGTTAATGGGGGTGGGAGAAGAGGAGAGGAAACAGGAGACATGAGGGTAAGGTCAATAGCAGGAGGAGGGGTGCAGTCTGTACACCTTCCTCCCCATGCCTGGTGGAGGTGTGAGGTCAACATCACTTCACCAGGTTATGATTGTCCTCTGTGTTATGTCTATGTGGATATATGGGGTCTGGGAAATGGGGTGACTGCAACTCTGCCTTGGGTCAGCAGGAAGGAGTCAGGAGCTCTGGGCAAATGACTGGGTGTGTGCACAGCTAGCTTGCAAATGAGATATCTAAACACAGGTGCATACTTGATTGGTCTGATAACATTTCTGACCTATTTTAAATATGGAAAAATTATTTGTCTTGATTTTGCTGCTTTCACAGATGCGACAATGACTATGGTTATGATCTGAACTCCAGGTATCTCAAGAGAAGAAATAGTAAACATTGATATTACTCAGAAAAGACCTCTCCTAACTCCCACCTACCCCTTTACATCTTTGACTTCTATGTGTTTTAAAGGCCTGGATTAATCAGTCTCCTCTTTATTCATGCTTTCCAGACATTCTGGAATTATTCAGAACTGGACACCTGTGTCTAGAATCAGTAGCTCAGTTCATCCTGGATTTGCATACTGTGAATAACAGACTTCAGGTGTTCTCTGACTTTATTGAAAGTAGTAGTTAGGGAGAGAAATCACCAGGGAAGGAAAGAAAAATAACACTAATTAGACTATTTAGGAAGCAACAGGCTAGGTAATTTGTTTTATCATCACAATAGCCCTGTGAAGTAAACATTATCATTTTTATAGAGGGGCAACTGAAGCTCAGAGGGGTTAATTGGCTTGTCTAAAGACCTAGCTGCTAACTGGTTGAGCTGGGAGCACCCCCCAAATCTGTCTGACTTCAAAACGCATTGCCTTTCTCTGCATGGCCACAAGTGCCCCATTGATTAATACATGTAACAGAAAGCTAGCCTTGAGGCCTGTGTCCCATTGAGGGCCGGTACTAGCATGAACATGTGAACTCTTTGCCTTGGATGGGCAGACACTCAGAAAGCCCTGTCTGTAGTCTGTGCTGCTTGACCCTTTCCTTAGCATGATCTTGCAATGTTATGGGAACACCTCAGCGTCTTCTGGATATCCACAATTCTCATTGCTAAATGCTAAAAATGTAATTCTCAATGCTAAAAATGTAATTATTATATCTGAGTTTTATTTAAATTTTGAAAATGTTTTTATTTCATTGTATTTTATAATATTTTATAGAAAAGTTGCAGAATGAGTACAGAGAGTTCAAACATCATCCTCACCCAGTTTCTGCTAATATTTATAGCTTACCATTGCCATGGTATGGTTGCATTTAGTATCTCTAGTCTGCGTCGGTTTCTCAGCTCTTTTTAAAATTACCCTGCCAGTTTTAAAGATTACTATCCAGGCATTTTGTAGAACGTCCCTCAGTTTGGGTTTGTCTGATATTTTTCTCAGTTAGACTGAGGTAACGTGCCCTACTCATCACGTTAGGAGTTCTGTGGTATCAACATGACTGGTCACTGGTGACGTTAACCTTGATCACTTGGTGAAGGTGATGTCTGCCAGGAACATTGTAAAGTTACGATTTTTTCCCCCATTTCCACACTTGGTTCGTTGGGAGCAAGTCATTATGACCAGTACAAACTCAGAGGGAGGGAAATTATGCTGCACCTCCTGGAGGGTTCCCCACATTTTGCCTGCAATAGTTAAAAATTCTCAGTCCTCCAAATTTCGTATTCATAAAAGCACACAAAAGTAACTCCCCGGGCCGGGTGCGGTGGCTCACGCCTGTAATCCCAGCACTCTCGGAGGCCGAGGCGGGTGGATCACGAGGTCAGGAGATCGAGACTATCCTGGATAACACGGTGAAATCCCGTCTCTACTAAAAAATACAAAAAAGTAGCGGGGCGTGGCGGCGGGCGCCTGTAGTCCCAGCTACTTGGGAGGCTGAGGCAGGAGAATGGCGTAAACCCGGGAGGCGGAGCTTGCAGTGAGCTGAGATCCCGCCACTGCACTCCAGACAGAGGGAGACTCAGAATAGAATAGATAGAATAGAATAGAATAGAAAACTGAGAATGAATAGCAATAGCACATAGAATCAGAATAGAATAGAATCAGAAGTAGACATACGCGGCTGAGGCAGTCGAGAATGGCGTAAACCCACGGAGGCGGCAGCTTTGCAGTGAGGCTGAGATCCCGCCACTGCACTCCAGACAGCAGGAGAGACTCGATACGAACTAGATAGATAGAATGCAAAATAGAATAGCATGGCATGGCATGGCATGGCATGGCATGGCATGGCATGGCATAGCATAGCATTGCATAGCATAGAGACTCCCGCTCTCTCATCTGCAGTCTCCTCACTAGTCCGCTTTTACTGTATTCACTTCCCTGCCCTGAGCAACGTTGCCGATACTGGTCATCTTGTTCTTCAGAATTGTGGTCTTTGCTGCACACAGCACCCTCCACGGTGTAGTTTGCGCTTCCTCCTGTCTCCGAACGCCTAAATTGCAGCACCAAAAAGGCCGCAATGACTGGTGAGCAAGACTTCTCTTCTTCATGTTTGTGAGGAAGGAAGCTGACAAGACTGTAAATTTGTGTACATTTATAAATTGTGTTCTTGTTACACATGCTTATTAAAAACATGCTTGATCTGTTCAGTTTCTGAATATCTGAACTAATTCAGCTCATTAAGGTTTACGGCCACATCTTCTACAGAGGCGTTGCCTTGACGCCATCTAGTGGCAAAATAGGAACAAGTCTGAGAAGCATTTTAAGAAGTCTTGAGTACAGGAATACAGAAGATTTGCAAGAGAGATGTACAATAGGGGATGGAAGATGGAACTGTACTGAGTGGTAGAAGGACAGGGTGATTTTTTGGGTGAAAGTGCCAGGTTTTGGAAACCAATGATTCTTTGTTTCATTCTTTTTAATATTCTTATTATAGACTGCTCTGTTGACGCTGAGTATAAAGCCATAACTTGCCCGTAGGAGGGTCTCTTTGGATGCTTGTATCCCACTTGATCTTTCATCAGCTTTCTTTTCTTGGTTCAGGTACTGCTAAAGTAGCTGAGGGCTCAGAGCAGTGGGGAATAGGAGCATGAATAGAAGGGACTTTGGTAGAAAGACTTATGGTAGTATAATGGCAGGCACATTTTGGTTGTGTCAAAAGTAAAAACCATACTGTTGCTCTGGTAAAGTGGATGGCATGGAGGCTGTTACTCTGCACATACACCCCTTCATTGCAGCTCTTGGTGTGGATGCCGATAGGCTGAACAGTTCTGTGTGGAGATGAAGTAGCAGCCGTGGTTCACAGATTTCTCTCCTGCCTCACCTCTCCTAGAATTTGTTATTCAGCAGTTGATATTTATCCTGTATTCTCCTTGTTTTTGCTTGTTTGCTCACCCTATCCTTCCATTTGTTTTCATTGTTATTGCAATAAGCCTTTGCATAGGTGTAAATATAGCTCTCATGTTTATATATTCAAATTACAAACATATTAAAACCATTAATTACTTGCCTCGTCCACCAGAACGTAAGCTCCATGAGAGCAGCAACTTTGTTTCTTTCCACTGTATCCCAAGAGCTTGGAACAGAGGACTAGCACATAGTGGTCATTAATAAATGTTGGTTAAATAATTGACAAATGTCATGCTTTCCCCTTTTTTTTTTGTTTTGAGATGGAGTCTCGCTCTGTTGCCAGGCTGGAGTGCAATGGTGCGATCTCGGCTCACTGCAATCTCTACCTCCCGGGTTCAAGCAATTCTCCTGCCTCAGCCTCCTGAGTAGCTGGGACTACAGGCCTGTGCCACCACACCCAGCTAATTTTTGTATTTTTAGTAGAGACGAGGTTTTACCATGTTGGCCAGGATGGTCTCGAATTCCTAACCTCAAGCGATCCACCTGCCTTGGCCTCCCAAAGTGCTGGGATTACAGGTGTGAGCCACTGCGCCCAGCCCATGCTTTCCCGTTATATAACATGAGTTGCCTTGCATTTGCCACTGTTTAAATTCTCAGAATGTCTGACTTAGGTTTTGTGGAGTTAGGTCAGGTGGAAGTAGGATTTCAGGAGACTGTGCTCTAGGCTGTCTGGAGTTTATTTCTTTCCTTCGGAAGGCCATTCTGTAATTGTGTCTCTGTACCTAATCTCAGATCTCAGGCCAGTGTCAGGTAGATGTAAGTGAAGGAGGGATTGTTACCTTCAAGAACGTTTCTTCTGTTCACAGTTGTAACATCTTTACCAGAGAAGGGATTTCAGACAGTAACAAAATCTGAGTCGTGAGAAGTGGAATGCTCTGCCATGATACTAATACCATCCTCAGGGATTCTGACACAGCTGGGAGCAGTACATGTTAATCAGCACTAAAGCAGGGCACCTCCTGATTCAGCACTGAGACCCTCCCCTCCCCAGCCACGTTGGCTGCTGCCCTGGGATTGCTGATGCCCATTGCAGTGGCTGAATTTCTCATTGGCCTGGTTGGAAATGGAGTCCCTGTGGTCTGGAGTTTTAGAGAATGGGTCAAAAAAAAAAAAAATGTAAGAAGTTCCTATAAATCCTCATGATTCTGGTAAGTAGCCACTTTCTCCTACTCAGGCTGATCATGTTGGACGTAAGTCTGTTTCCACGTTCCCAGAGCAGTGGTTGGCTTTATTATCTTGATGTCTTCTGAGTCCTGGTAAGCCAGGCCAACATGCGGTTTGCCACTTTCTTCAGTGGCTTCTGCTGCATGGAGATCATGACCTTTGCCCCACTGACTTCTTGTAGCTGAAAAGGCCGGGTTTTGGTTTTGCTAGTGTCTTTCAAGATCACTTTTATTTCTCAGCTTCTGTTGGCTGGATGCTTTAAAACCATTAACAGGAAACAGCAACATCCTGCAGCCCATTTTAAATCTGTTATTTTTATAGATCGCAGTCCAGTGCAGGAAACTGGTTGCTATTTGTGATGTTTCTGCTCCACTTGTCTTTTTGTATAGACATTACAGGAAGATGGAGGACCACACAGCTGTAAGGAGGAGGCTCGAGCCAAGGTGCTCATTGCTCTGAACTTCCCCTTTTACATGGTTTCTGCCTTGGCCAGCCACTTTTCCATAACCTAATCTCCTTCTGATCTCACCATTCTTGCCATCTCTGCATACTCATGGCTGTCTATACTTCACTTTCCTCTGCTGTAATGGTTATGAGGAATCAGACTTGTCAGAGAATTCTGTAGGAGTTGATATGTGTTTGGAAATCTTAGAGGCCATGGCTTGGGAGAAGGATCTAATCAGGTCCTTAACTGTATCATTGACAACAGTAGAAATCACTAGATTTTAGAAAAATAAAACTTTTATTTTCAATTCTTCTCATTTCTTCTTTGATTTTGAAACAAAATGAAAGGGTAACATGAAAAACAGGCTAGAAACTGGACCTTACTGCTCTATAAGCAAATCACATCGTTTTAATAAACTACTGAAGTCAAAACTGAGTTTTCATATTTTGCATGGAAAGTATCACATTTTAAAAAATTACTGCAGATAATCCAATTTTCCTTGCCAATACGCTATGTTTTTGATAAAAGGAAGTAGAAAATAGCTATAGTTTGAAACTAATGTATTTTAAAAAGAGGTGAACCTGTATGTTAATTGCTGGATATTTTTTAGGCAAGCACTTTTCGTAGTGGAATTAGCTAAATTATTATCTCAATTTTCTATGTGGTTTAGCCTCTCAACACTGGTAGTAAAGTAGTCTGTCAAAAACCTTTCTTTATATTTCTGGATACTTTGATTTTTTGACACCAGACTAGCTTCCTGGAAACATGCCAGTTGGCTACCAGGATCTGTGGCAAATTCCACTGCCAGGCTAGATTGGGGCAGGTGGGCAGAGAGAGGCACTATGTCTCTATCAGAAAGTCGTCAAAGAAACACTGTTTTTGGACAGGTTCAAGCATCATCTAGATTTTTAGGCCAGTAGAAGATCGTGACCTTCTCTGCCCCTCCATAGCCTACAGCCAGAGTTTTAGAGTGCTAGGTCTTGCAGCTGGGTGGAGATGATGTACAATGAATGCCACCTGGAGGCAGGGACTGTGTATTACAGTGGCATCATCCCCAGTGCCTAGTACACTAGTTTGACACAAAATAAGCACTCTGTAAATTTAATCCGAAGGAATGGAAATCTAGTCCTCCAATCCATTCAGTTACTAGTAGAGCAACTGAGGCCCAGAGAGGGGCAGTGGCCTGCCTGCCTACAGCTTCACAGAGAATTCTCAGCATGCTTACTTTTTTTTCTTTCTGTTTTTTTTGGAGATAGAGTCTTGCTCTGTCGCCCAGGCTGGAGTGCAGTGGTGCAGTCTCGGCTCACTGCAGTTTCCATCTCCTGGGTTCAAGTGATTCTCCTGCCTCAGCCTCCCAAGTAGCTGGGACTACAGGCAGCCGCCACCACGCCTGGATAATTTTTATATTTTTAGTAGAGATGGGGTTTCACCATGTTGGCCAGGCTGGTCTCAAACTCCTGGCCTCGGGTGATCCACCCGCCTTGGCCTCCCAAAGTGTTGGGATTACAGGTGTGAGCCACCATGCCCGGCCCAATGTTGTTTTTATGAAAATAAAATTTCTTTATATATATATATGAGCTCATAACTGGCACTATATAGCACCTGAGCATGTTTTGATTTGGTCTTTCTTGTTGAGGGGCCTTGTTACATTATATCCTGGTGTCTAGACTTTGGCCCATGACCTTTGAGATGGAGAGCCAGTGTCTATGGTACTGTTGGCAATCTCTGGGTCTACACCCAGAGTTCATTCATGTAGATGCAAATACAGATGGTATCGTAACTTTCAGCCTCTCTGTTCCTCATCACAGCTGTTCAGTCTTGCTTGAAGACAGATTACGGAAGGACAAGGCCAAATCCAGATTTTGTGGTGTGCAAATTTACCCTGGTGTGTTATCACTGCTAGGCGATCTGAGCTCAGCCAGGAGCAGTGAGAGCCTCCCCTCCCCCGTCATGCTGAGCGCTGGCCTAGGACTGCTGATGCTGGTGGCCGTGATTGAATTTCTCATCGGTTTAATTGGAAACGGAGTCCTTGTGGTCTGGAGTTTTAGAGAATGGATCAGAAAATTCAGCTGGTCCTCATATAACCTCATTATCTTGGGCCTGGCTGGCTGCCGGTTTCTCCTGCAGTGGCTGATCATTTTGGACTTAAGCTTGTTTCCACTTTTCCAGAGCAGCCGTTGGCTCCGCTACCTTAGTGTCTTCTGGGTCCTGGTAAGCCAGGCCAGCTTGTGGTTTGCCACCTTCCTCAGTGTCTTCTATTGCAAGAAGATCACCACCTTTGATCGCCCTGCCTACTTGTGGCTGAAGCAGAGGGCCTGTAACCTGAGTCTCTGGTGCCTTCTGGGCTACTTTATAATCAATTTGTTACTTACAGTCAAATTTGGCTTAACGGTCCATCATCCTCCCCAAGGAAACAGCAGCATTCGTTATCCCTTTGAACACTGGCAGTACCTGTATGTATTTCAGCTCAATTCTGGAAGTTATTTGCCTTTAGTGATGTTTCTTGTTTCCTCTGGGATGCTGATTGTCTCTTTGTATACACACCACAAGAAGATGAAGGTCCATTCAGCTGGTAGGAGGGATGCCCGGGCCAAGGCTCACATCACTGCCCTGAAGTCCTTGGGCTGCTTCCTCTTACTTCACCTGGTTTATATCGTGGCCAGCCCCTTCTCCATCACCTCCAAGACTTATCCTCCTGATCTCACCAGTGTCTTCATCTGGGAGACACTCATGGCGGCCTATCCTTCTCTTCATTCTCTCATATTGATCATGGGGATTCCTAGGGTGAAGCAGACTTGTCAGAAGATCCTGTGGAAGACAGTGTGTGCTCGGAGATGCTGGGGCCCATGATCTGGGAAGAAAAGTGTGGTCTGGGCACTCTTGGGACGCTCTTTTGATAGCTGTCTATAAGGGAGCTGCCTTCCATGTCTTTTAAGATTTTCCTTCTTTTACACCAATTTAATGAATGAGCAACAGAAAATACAGATCAAAACTCAATACTATTTCTCTTTTGGCAATGCAAAGTACATTTTTTTAATGTACCACAGAAATCAAGGCTAGGGCTTCATGTTTGGTAAAAGAGGTATTATATTCTCTCTACGTATAGCAAATAATTCATATATAAATCGTGTTTTTTCCTATTATAGAAAACAGAGATTAGGAACAATTCTGTCTATATGTAGCAAATAATTCATATATAAATTGTGTTTTTCCTAGTATAGAAAACAGAGATTAGGAACAATTACAGTGATCATTAATTTGTATGAAATTTCACCTGTACATTAATGTTAGTCATTTTAGATATGCTTTTTAAAAAGTATCAGATAATGTCCCCATTTCTCTGTTGTAATGAGTCTAATTATCTAACTGAAAAACAAAACAAAACATCTTTATATTTCTGGAAGTTTCTTTGAGCCCTAACCTTGGCTTTCAGAATAAAAGTCTGTTGGATGCCATGATCTGTATTAAGCTCCGAGGCCCAGGACCTGGAGTGGGGCAACATGAGAGTGAGGAGCACTTGCTTCTGCTTAAAAAAAATAGACTGCCTTTGAAGAGGCATGCTGTCTACTCTTCAGTCATTTAGCCATTGTGCCTGTCTACTGTGGCCTCACCACAGCCCACAGTCAGTTCTAGTGTGCCAGGTCTTTGAGTTGGAGTGAGATCATTTAGAATGCCAGATCCATGGCAGCAGGAACCATGTCTGTTTTTATTTTCTCCCATGTCTCTGTGACTAGAACACTGCCTATCGCATAATAAACACTTAATACATATTTTGTAAATGATTGAGTAGCTGCTCTAACTGGTTTTATGATGCCTCCTTTGTATTATAGGTAAAGAAACCGAGGCCCAGAGAGGGGCAGTGGCCTGCCCAGGGTTTCATAGAGAGCCTCTGGCAGTGCTGGGACTGGAGCTGTTTCTTGACTCCTGGTCCAGGGCTCTTTCCTTTACAACATACTACTTTCCTAACGAGCTAGCTTTGTCCTTCCCTCCTTGGAACCCCATGCCTCTTTCTACAGACTCTTCTACGCCCCTCTTTCTCTACCTTCTTTCTAGCCTTCTTTGTTTCAGTTCCAGGGAATCTGAAATCCAAAGGACAACACTTGATGTTCTTAAACTTTTTTTTTCACTTCCTGTGATCAAGGAAGTGAAAATCTGTTCATTAATATATTCTCTCAAACATATCTTTTTCTTACCTGAAGCTGAGAATTGAGATACCTGCTGGGCACGTGTGGATATCAGTCATCACACAGCAGCAGACTGGTTCCACTGCCATTGTGAGCTGTGTGAGGTCAAGTACCATATTTTGTGTCCTGGAAAGGATCATATTCATTCCTTTTAAAAAGAAAGGTGCTTGTGCTTGGTTATATTTTTTTTATTAGGATGAATTTTCATTATGCCATTTCTACTTTTTTTACAGATGTCCTTTGTGACCAGTTGTTGTAATAGTCACAACAGTATTTAACATTTGTATTGGGCTTTACATTTTACCAATCTCATATATAGTCCATTATCTCATTTGATTTTAATAGCAACCCTATGCAGTTAGCAATTTTATCCCCAATTCATAGGTGACAAAACTCAGGCTGGAGTGATGATTTGCCCAAGATCATGAACTTGTAAATAATGGAGATGGGGCAGACCCAAATTTTTTGACTCCGAGTCTTGTGCTCTTTCCAGTAAATCCTAAGTATCTCATTGTTCATACTTATAAGACTTCAAATTAGGATTAGCCTGTGGAACTTCCCTCAAGTTTATGAGTATTTTTACACACAGGCAATAAGCAACTAATCTTTCAGATTTGGTATTGATGGGATCTAAGATCTAAAATCACAACAGATCAAAGTTTATGATCTGCTTTTCTTAATGACAAGGTATGGAATCAACCTAAGTGTCCATCAACAAATGAACAGATGAGGAAAATATAGTGTGTACATGTATGTGTATCTGTTTCATTTTCTACTTTTCTGTACTGTTCAAATGGTTTTTAGGCATGCTCAAATATCACATTTTAACATTTGAACAGATAAAGAAAATGTGGTGTACATATGTATATGTATATATGTATGTATACACACAAAATGGAATATTATTCGGCTTTAAAAAAGAAGGAAATCCTGTCATTTGAAAAAATGTGGATGAACCTGGAGGACCATTATGCTAACTGAAAAAAGCCACATACAGAAAGACAAATACTGTAAGATACCACAGATGTGTGGAATTTCAAAAAGCCAAACTCACAGAAGCAGAGAGTAGGATGGTGGTTGCCAGGGGCTGGGAGCATGGGAGAAATGAGGAGATGTTTATCAAAGGGTACAGTTTCTGTTAGGCAGAGTGAATAAGCTCTGAAGATCTAACGTACAGCATAGTGACTATAGTTAATAGAACCATATCATATACTTGAAATTTGCGAGAGAGTAGATGCTAAATGTTTTTGCTAACAACAACAACAAAGATAATTGTGAGGTGGTGGATATGTTAACTTGATTGTGGTAATCATTTCACAGTGTATACATATGTCAAAACACGTTGTGTACTGTAGATATATACCCTTTTTGTCAATCATTCCTCAATAAAGCAGAAAAAATTATTGCATTTTCCACATCACCTTTTGGGATTTGATTTTCTTCTTTTTCTGTACACAGTTTACCTTATGATGGGTATGAGACTGCTTTGTGTTTTAGCAAAGAAAACAAATCCGAAGGCAAATATATACTCTTGAATTGATTCTTATGTAATTGAATCTTTTGTAATTTGCATTCTTAGAGTTGCAGCTGGATCCGTGTGTGTGTGTGTGTGTGTGTATGTGTAGATATTAATGGCCTTACATTTAATTATGTGATATGCTCTGTGGTGGTGTAGCTGAGAGATGTGAAGTGTTAAAAATGTGATATATGAGCATGGCTAAAAATGATTTGAAAACGACAGAAAGATAGAAAATGAACAGCAACGTTTTTCCCTCCCACCTTCCATTATTAGTCCCACAGACTGGATAGAATTGTATCTTATCACTTGTGTTAGTTCTTTTATTGGTTATTTTTTATGACTCTAAATAGTAAGATTTTGGTTCTCGCACTTGTCTTATCAGCTTTAAACTGTAGCCTTTGAGTCCCATTCATCAGGTTTGGGGACTATCTCATTTTACCCCAATCCATTTTCCTCTCCTAGATTTGATTAGTTTTATTTTGTCGTTCTAACAGTCATTACTTTTACAATTGTAAGTAATATATTTTCTACCTTGCTTTTTTGAACCGTGCCTTATGACAGTATCCACAGAGTCCCAACTATGTAGGAGGAAGAAATTAGTGCTTCACCTGTCCTGCACTTCTCCCATATCCCAACTTCTGTCACCTATGGTATCAGTTATGAACAACATAGTCCAACTTCATACGACTTCAGGAAAAAATACACTATTGAAAGGAAATTGGCTAGATTATAGAACCAAGGAGAAGGCTGGAGAATCCACCCCAGAATGGGAACCAAGAGGGGTTAAATAAACAAGAACACAATCAAGTCACACTACAGGGACTGATGCTGGCACCGCCTCTCCCGTTCAGCTGTTAGTATTGTGTCCTTGACACTGCCACGGCCTCTGAGACTGTGTCTCTTTGAGCCATCCTGGGTGGGATTTTTGGCTGGCTGATTCTAGATCACAGGCCTGCCCTAGCTGACAGGCCCTGGGGTGAGGAAAAGCCTGGTTTCCCTTTGGCTTCTGAAATACGCATTTTTAAATTAGGTGAAATAAATTATTCTGCCATTGAATTAAGCAGCGGAATGGGTACAGCTCCTGGTGTGGAACTGAGGCACTGGAAGGCCAGCTCTAGAACTCTCACAGGAGATGTGGTGAAGTAATAAAGAATGGGAAATTTAAAAGCAAAGCAAAATGGCACTCAGCAATAAAAGGACACTCATAGGTATGACTGGAGCCTCAGAAGGACATGGAAAAAATGAGCACAAGGAACGAAATATTTGAAGAATTAACGACCAAGAATTGAATTAAGTTAATGATGAAAAAAGACGGACTAAAAGGACTCAAAGGGTGTCAAAGAAGACAGATAAAGGGGGAGGAATTCGTCACACTTAAACGCATTGTAGAGATTTAAGAATACCGAAGTCAAAGGAAATTTATAAAATTTTGAAAGAACAGATCAAGAATCAGATTGACATTTCTCAGGAGAATACAGAACAAGATTTTGCATGACTTTTTTTCTAGTAAATATTTTGTTCTTATTTTCAAGTAACAGCAAGAAGAGAAGTTTAGAAATATTTTCCTGGCTAGCAACGTATTTTATATTAATTACAAATGGAGAGTTAATTCTAAAATGTCAGTGGAGGCTCAGTGGTTGATTATCATAAGGTTAGTAAGCAAATTCTGAAATATTTGAACAATCAAAGAAAATCCTGAAACTAAAGGATTTGGAGAGATTGTGATGTCAATACTCACAAATGAATTAAAAGAGTCAATGTGTCATAGAATTGGGGATGACTCTGAAGGGAAAAAAAGTAGCACAAATAATTGCCAGTGAATTAGAATTTGTGAGAATGCAGTAAACAGGAAAATTGAGCATTTCGACTGAATACAAAAGAAACGAACAGGCGGCTGGGTGCAGTGGCTCACACCTATAATCTGTGCATGAGCGCACGCGCTTAGCGGGCCGACCATAGTCAGAGTCGAGACCATCCTGGCTAACACGGTGAAAACCTGCCCGACTCTACTAAGAATATACATCAAAAAAATTAGCTGGCGCGCGTTGGGGGGTGAGGGCGCGCTCGCTCGTTAGTGCCAGCTTACTCGGGAGCTGAGGCAGGTTGAGAATGCGGAATGTAACCCAGCAGGGACGCTGCTGAGGGACGAATTGCGGGCTAGCCATTCTGGGCTACAGGGACAAGATCCGCTCTCAATAAAGAAAAGAAAAACAAAAAAAAAAAAAAAAAAAAAGAACCAGAGTCGCGCATAAAGTTTCTCCAATTAAAGATGAGCTCTCAGCATGTATATGGCATCTTAAGAAAGTAAGCTGAACTCTCTGCTGCATGTCGCACGTTTAGGGGAGCTTGCAATGGGGCGAGCCTGCGTGTCCGGGCTTTCTCAGGATTCTCACATGGTAATTACGTTGAGTTTTGATGTGAGAGATTAAATAGCAGCAAAACATTCCTCCTGTGTTTTAAAAAGTGTATTGATAGATACAGTTGTACTCTGGTTCAGATTTTTAAATTTTACCTTTTTTAGTTGACAAATAGTAATTGTGTATATTCATGAGGTACCTAGTGATGTTTTGATCCACCTAATGTATTGTGATCACATCAGGGGAATGAGCACATCTGTCATCTCAAACATTTATCATTTCTTTGTGTTGGGAACATTCAATGTCCTCCTAGCTATGTGAAACAATGTAATACATTATTGTTAACTATAGTCATCCTACACTGGTTCAGATTTTTAACTGTAATAAAATTAATCTCTAAAAATTAATTCCCTCAAAGATCTATACTTTGAAAGAAACATAAAACCGAGTATAAAGGCTGTGAATGATTGATTGACAGATGTTGAGTGCAAAGACTATAGAGATACATCATTCTAGGATTTTATCAGCTTTTAAAATTTCAGTTAGTGCTCTGGTTACAAAGTTACATCAGTTTTCAATAGTCTTTTCCAACCTTATTCTGTCCTACCCCCAAATAAACTCATATTTTGTCTATGATGTTGAAGAATTTAAAGTTTTACAAGAACATATATATCACTTTATGAAGGAAGGCCTGTATATACCTCACAGGTTGTCATGAAGATTAAATGAATTGATAGATGTAAAGGGCTTACAAGAGTACCTGGTATATAACAATGGATATTATTTTTTTATCCTTAATATTATTATTGCACTACTATTTAGGAAAAATTATTTATACTTTTGACAAATTATAATAATGTAAATTACGGGGTACACAGTGATCGTGATGTTATATGTATACAGTGTGGAAGGATTGAATCAAGCTAATTAATATATCTATCACCTTAAATACTTATTTATTCCACTTGTGTAACTGAACTGCAACATTCTACTCTTTGATCAACATCTCCTGATTCCATCCAGCCCCCAGCCTCTGGTAACTATCATCCTACACTCCGCTTCTGTGAGTTTGATTGTTTAGATTCCACGTGTAAGTGAGATCATGAGGTGTTTGTCTTTCTGTGCCTGGCTTATTTCATTTAGCGTAATGTCCTCAGGTTCATTCATGTTGTCAGAAATGACAGGATTTAGAAGAAATAATTTTAAATATTTGCACTTGCAAAGAATAATTAAAAGATAAAGAAAATAGAATTGAAACACCAGATAAATATGTAAATTTAGCAGATGATAAATGTGGTCTTCTTTTCAAAAGGATTATTCAATAAATGCTGCTGAAACAAGTGGCTAACCATTTAGGATATAGTAAGATTAGATTTTACTTCACATTATCTTTACTAAATTTGAGGTAGATTAAAGAATAAAGTGTAAGCAATGAAACCATAAAAGCTCAAAGAAAATATAGATGAATAAATTATTGGGGAATGAAAGAAATTTCTAATTATGCTATAAAGGACAAAAATCATCCAAAAATTATTAACATATATGATCACATAAAAAATTAAAACTTCTTTATGTCACAAACAGCACACATATAAATTTAAATAGCAATGGATAAATGGAGGAAAAAATTGCAACTAAGCATATATAACCAGAAGAAGTTATTATTAATTGTTACAAAATTATTAAAAGAACCATAACATTCCAACACAAAATGAGAAAGGCTTTGGAGGCAATTAAAAAAATGAATCAATATAAATGGTTTATAACACATTGTTATTTCTCACTAGTCATAAAAATGTGATTTTTTTGTAATACCATTTGTGTTTATCCAGGTAGCAAAGATTAAAAAATGAAAGATAATGGTTTTATTGAGAATACAGGGAAAGGATATTCTTATACATTGAAGATGGATGCGCTAATTGGTATAATATTCTGAGGGACAATTTGGCAGCATATTTTAACATGTATGTATATATCTTGATATAGCAGTTATACTTTGTAAATATATCTCTATTAAAGATCTATGTAAACTTGCTTTTACAAAGATGTTCATTGCACAGTTATTTATAAAACTGAAAAATTGGAAGCATTCTAAATGCTAAACTGAATAGGATTGATAAAATAAATTGGGGCTTCAGGGCAGAACATGGGTGATCTGCAAAATTTCAAACTGAAAAGTTAATTTTCAATGTCCTTGGACTAAGGACTAGAGGGAACGAGATAATAAAGATATGGAAGAAATCAATGGAAAATATAAATAAAATTTCAAATGATTTTGATTCCTTTAATCCCAAGCACTTACAAATTATTTATGAAATTTTCTTCATTTATTTCAAGTGTGTTGTTTTTCTGACTGATATATATGAAAAAAACAAAAGTTTGTTCTTTGAAAAGAGTAATGAAGTAGAAAACTCATTTGGTATAGACTGAATGTTTGTGTCCCCCCAAAATTTGTATATTGAAACCTTATCCTCAATGTGATGGTATTTGGAGGTGGGATTTTGGGGATGCTGTTAGGTCCTGAGGGTAGAGCCTTCATGAATGGGATTAGTGCCTGATATGGTTTGGCTGCGTCCCCACCCAAATCTCATCTTGAATTCCCATGTGTTATGAGTGGCAGGTAATTGAATCATGGGGGCGGGTCTTTCCCATGCTGTTCTCGTGATGGTGAATAAGTCTCATGAGATCTGATGGTTATAAAAAGGGGAGTTCTACTGCACAAGTCCTCCTCTCTTTGCCTGCTGCCATCCAGGTAAGATGTGACTT
Organism: Rhinopithecus bieti; assembly: GCF_001698545.2. NCBI lineage: Eukaryota > Metazoa > Chordata > Mammalia > Primates > Cercopithecidae > Rhinopithecus > Rhinopithecus bieti. Next base: position 1,370,861 of record NW_016809984.1, read on the forward strand.
GCTCCTCCTGCCTTCCACCTTGATTGTGAGGCTTCCCCAATCACTTGGAACTGTAAGTCAATTAAACCTCTTTCTTTTGTAAATTGCCCAGTCTCAGGTATGTCTGTATCAGCAGCGTGAAAACAGACTAATACAGTGTCCTTATAAAAGACGCCCTAGAGAGCTCCTTTGCCCTTAGGAAAAAGATGGCTGTCTATCCACAAGGAAGTGGGCCCTCGCCAGAAACTGAATCTGCTGGTGCCTAGATCTTGGACTTTGCAGCTTCTAAAACTGAGAAATATATTTATGTTGTTTATAAGCTACCCAGTTTATGGTATTTTGTTATGGCNAAGGGTGTCAAAGAAGACAGATAAAGGGGGAGGAATTCGTCACACTTAAACGCATTGTAGAGATTTAAGAATACCGAAGTCAAAGGAAATTTATAAAATTTTGAAAGAACAGATCAAGAATCAGATTGACATTTCTCAGGAGAATACAGAACAAGATTTTGCATGACTTTTTTTCTAGTAAATATTTTGTTCTTATTTTCAAGTAACAGCAAGAAGAGAAGTTTAGAAATATTTTCCTGGCTAGCAACGTATTTTATATTAATTACAAATGGAGAGTTAATTCTAAAAATGTCAGTGGAGGCTCAGTGGTTGATTATCATAAGGTTAGTAAGCAAATTCTGAAATATTTGAACAATCAAAGAAAATCCTGAAACTAAAGGATTTGGAGAGATTGTGATGTCAATACTCACAAATGAATTAAAAGAGTCAATGTGTCATAGAATTGGGGATGACTCTGAAGGGAAAAAAAGTAGCACAAATAATTGCCAGTGAATTAGAATTTGTGAGAATGCAGTAAACAGGAAAAATTGAGCATTTCGACTGAATACAAAAGAAACGAACAGGGGGCTGGGTGCAGTGGCTCCCAACTCATTCAATGAGGCCAGTTTTACCTTGATAACAAAGCTAGAGACATTGTAATACAGACCAATATCTCTTATGAATACAGAGGCAAAAATCCTCAGCAGAATACCAGCAAACTGAATCCAGCAACGTATACTGCAAACAGGTGGGATTTTCTCAAGTAATCCAAGATTGTTGATTCTTTCTGACCAAATAATCAGAATAAATGTTGATATAAGATAGGCTCACCCCCACCAGCAGGACCAAAAAAGGAGTCTTGAGGCCACGGTCAATTAATAGTATGGTAATGCCGGCGGCTAGGACTGGGAGAGAAAGGAGTAGAAGGATTGCCGTAATGAGGACTGATCACCCGAAAACGGGTGTTTTGATACTGGGATATGGCTGGGGGGTTTTGTGTTAATAATTGTGGTAATAAAATTAATGGCCCCTAAAACAGAAGAAACGCCTGCTAGGTGGAGAGACAAAATGGTTAGATGCACAGAGGTTCCTGCATGTGTTAGGCTTCCTGCTAAAGTGGGGGTATACTGTTCAGCCGGTTCCCGCGCCGGCTTCTACTATTGATGATGCAAGTAGGAGTAGGAAAGGGGGAAGAAGGGAGAAGTGAGAAGCTTATATTATTTATCCGGGGGAACGCCATATCGGGTGCACCAATTATCAGAGGGACTAGTCAGTTGCCGAAACCCCCAGTTATGATTGGTATTACCATAAAGATTGACGAATGCGCGGGCGGTAACAATAACATTGTATATCTGATCATCTCCTAGCAGAGTTCCTGATTGACCTAATTCTGCTCGAATGAGAAGGCTTAGGGCGGTGCCCACTATCCCCGCTCATGCGCTGAATAGCAGGTAGAGTGTTGAAAACAACCAACGATTGATGAACCTAAGTGGAAAAAAGGTGAAATGGCTGAGTAAGCATTACACTGTAAATCTAAAGACAGAGGTCAAGGCCTCTTTTTACCAGCCCCGAGGTGGTTTGTCACATTGAATTGCAAATTCAAAGGAGCAGCTTCAATCCTGCCGGGGCTTCTCCTGCCTTTCTGCCCGCAATGGCAGGAGAAGTAGATTGAAGCCAGTTGATTAGAGTGTTTAGCTGTTAACTAAATTTTCGTGGGTTTGAATTCCACCAATCTAGCAAGAGCTTAGCTTAATTAAAATTGTTGATTTGCATTCAATTGATGCAGAATAGAGTCTTGCAGTCCTTAGGTCTGTTACAGAAGTTAAATACAATTTACTTACTAAGGGCTTTGAAGGTTCTTGGTCTTATGTAACCTAAATTTCTAAGTTATAGTCAGTATCAATGGAGAGATAGGTAAGAGGAGGGTAGAAAAGATCAGTGGGGGGAAGAGAAATATAGTTTTTGTATTTTCGAATTGTCATTTTATTTTCATATTATTAGATGTGGGGAATATTGTTACTGAGATGGAATAAATTAGGCATATGTAAAAGTACAGGTTGAGTTGAGTTATGATAGTTATGATGGCAGGGGTAATAAGACTTGATTTTTGTAAATTCTTGAATGATGGTTCATTTAAGCAGAAATCCTTTTAATGGGGGCAAACCTCCTAGGGATAGTAAAATTAGTGGAATTATAGGTGTTAACCATGTTAATTTGTTTCAGGTGCGAGATGGTGACAGGGTTGTGCTTATACTCAGGTTGAGTGCTAGAAATGTGGTAGTTGTTAAGTAATCAGGTTTAGAATGGTAATGTTTGGGTTGCAAATTATTACTTCTGTTATTCAACTTAGGTAAGTAATTGAGGAGTAGGCTATGATTTTACGCAGTTGTGCTTGATTAAGTCCTCCTCAGCCGCCTACTATAATGGATCGGATTGTGATGGATAGGAGGATGTTCATGTTTATAATTGGGAAAATTTGAAACATGATCGAGATAGGGGCTAGTTTTTGTCATGTGAGAAGAAGTATGCCAGACATTAGAGAGGTTCCTTGAGTTACTTCTGGGACTCAGAAGTGAAAGGGGGCTATTCTTAGTTTTATTACTAGGGCCGTTATTATTATTAAGGATGAAAATTGATGAATAGTGTTTATTATTGTTCACTGTCCAGAGGCCAGGTTATTGGAAAGGATACCTATTATGAGAATTACAGATGTGGTTACTTGTGTAAGGAAGTATTTGGTGGCTGCTTCTGTAGAGCAGGGATTTATTTTTTAAATTAAGATTGGGGTAGGAGCTAGTATGAATTTGAATTAGATGCTCATCCGGACCATAGAATAGAACAGACAGCTAGGCTTGATGTGGCTAGCATAAATAGGAGGCCTATATTACAATTAATTAGGGGATTTGTTATAGAGAGGGGACTTCACAGAGGAGAGCAATAGAAAGGGCCAGGGTTGGAGCAATAATATAAAGGGTGATAGTAGATGTAGATGTTGAGGTCTGTAAGGGTTCTTGTATGGAAAGTGTTGCGTCAGTGAATGGTTGAAGCAGTCCGCAGGCACCTACAATGTTAGGTCCTTTGCGTAGGTGTATATAGCCTAAGATTTTTTGTTCAATGAATGTAAGGAATGCAGTGGGAATGATAAGTAGGAGAAGGTTAATTATAGGCTTATTGTTAAGAAGAGGAGGCTGGGCACGGGGGCTTATGCCTGTAATCCCAGCACTTTGGGAGGCCGAGGTGGGTGGATCACGAGGTCAGGAGACCCAGACCATCCTGGCTAACACGGTGAAACCCTGTCTCTACTAAAAATTCAAAAAATTAGCCAGACATGGTGGCGGGTGCCTGTAGTCCCAGCTACTTGCGAGGCTGAGGCAGGAGAATGGCGTGAACCCAGCAGGTGGAGCTTGCAGTGAGCAGAGATCAGGTCACTCCACTCCAGCCTGGGTGACAAAGCGAGACTCTGTCTCAAAAAAAAAAAAAGAAGAGTTGAGCCTCTGGTTATAAAGTTTTAAGTTTTACGCAATTGCCGGGCTCTGCCATCTTAACAAACCTTGTTCTTGGGTAGAGTATATGGTGATTTGTTAGACTGAGATAGCGTTATCTACAGGGTGAGAGTGCTTTATGAAGTGGGCCCTGTCTCTCTTGTCCTTTTATACTAGGAGAAATGTTAAATAGATAGAAACCAACCTGCATTACTACGGTCTGAACTCAGATCATGTAAGACTTTAATCCTTAAACAAACGAACCCTTAATAGTGGCTACACCGTTAGGATGTCCTGATCCAACATCGAGGTCGTAAACCCTATTGTCAATATGGACTCTAGAATAGGATTGCGCTGTTATCCCTAGGGTAACTTTCTCTGTTGATCATATTATTGGGTCAATGTATTGGGTCTAACCCACTTAGATTAGTGAGGTCTCAGTTTAGGTTGTTCGGGGGTTGAGTTATGCTCCGAGGTCACCCCAACCAAAATTTTTAATGCAGGTATAGTAGGCTAAGGCCTGTAGGCTTTTTTGAGTTTGTACTTGCATTAATGAATTTGGTCAAGGTTGTTTCAACATCTGAAAATTAATGTAATATACTATATTAATAAAATAAAGGGCACACATTCATATGATCATCTCAATAGATGTAGAAAAAACATCTGAAAAGGTACAACATCCTTTTATGATAAAACCACTCAACAAACTAAGTATAAAAGGTGATATGGTTCGGCTGTGTCCCAACCCAAATCTCATCTTAACTGTAGTTCCCATAATCCCCACAAGTGGTGGGAGGGACCATGTGGGAGGTAATTGAATCATGGGGCAGTTTCCCCCATGCCCCCATGCTATTTGTTTTGGTTTGGCTGTGTCTTCACCCAAATCTCATATTGAATTGTAGATCCCATAATCCCCACATGTCATGGGAGGGACCCGGAGGGAGGTAATTGAATCACGTAGGGTGGGTTTTTCACATGCTATTCTTGTGATAGTGAATGGTTTTATAAAGGACAGTTCCCCTGCACATGACTCTTGCCTGCCATCATGTAAGATGTGCCTTTGTTCCTCTTTCACCTTCTGCCATGATTTTGAGGCCCCCCCAGCCATGTGGAACTGTAAGTCCATTAAAACTATTTTTCTTTATAAATTACCCAGTCTTGGGTATTTCTTTATAGCAGTATGAAAATAGACTAATATACTCTTTTTGTGATATTGAGATCTGTTCTCATGAGATCTGATGGTTTTATAAGGGGCTTCCCCCTTTACTCAGCTCTCATTCTTCTCCTTCCTGCTACCATGCGAAGAAGGACATGTTTGCTTCGCCTTCTGCCATGATTGTAGGTTTCCTGAGGCCTCCCACCCCAGACTTGTGGAACCATGAGTCAATTAAACCTCTTTTCTTTATAAATTACCCAGTCTCGGGCAGTTCTTTATAGCAGCATGAGAATGGACTAATACAGAAGGGAACTTTTGTAACCTGAAGGGAGGTATCTACAAAATTAATATACTCAATGGTGAAAGACTAATGCTTTTCCCCTAAGATCAGGAACAAGGCAAGGATATCTGCTCTTGCTACTTGTATTCAAGATTGTACTGGAAATTCTAGCCAGGATGATTAGGCAAGAAAAAGAAATAAAAGTTATGCAGATTAGGAAGGAAGAAATAAAACTCTCTTAATTTGCAGATCCTAAGGAATCTACACTAAAAAACCATTAAAAGTAATAAATGGCTTCAGTAAGTAATAAAAGACTCACACATTTCCTTTGGCGGATGCCAAGGTTTAGAAAACAATGACTTGCAGAATACAATATGAATATACAAAATCAATTGTATGCATGTACACTAGCAATGAACAATTCAAAATAAAATTAAGTAAACACTTCCCTTTACAGTAGCATTAAAAGAATAAAATATTTAGAAATAAATTTAACAAAAGTGCAAGACTTAACACTAAAAAGCCATATAGCATTGCTGAAAGAAATCAGAAAAGACAATAATAAATGGAACTATTACTGATGTTCATGGATTGGAATGATTAATACTGTTTAGATATCAATACTCTCCAAATTGACCAATACAATCCCTACGTAAATCCCAGCTGGCTTTTTTGTTGTTGCAGAAATTGACAAGCTGGCTCTAAAATGTATATAGTATTGTAAGAGAGCCATAGTAACCAAAACATTTCGAATAAGAATAAAAAATTTTTGAGAACTCACACTTCTCCATTTCAAAAACTTACTACAAAACTGCAATAATCAAGACACTGTGGTCCTGGCATAAAGATAACATATGAATCACTGAAACAGAATTGCAAGTCCAGAATTAAACCTTCCCATTTATGGTCAAATGATTTTAGTCAAGGGTGCCAAGACAATTCAATGGTAAAATAAGTTTTTTCAACAAATGGTGCTGGATCAACTGGATATTTACATGCAGAAGAATGAAATTGGATTATTATTATTATTATTATTTTGTGAGTCATGATCTTGCTTTGTTGCCCAGGCTGGAGCACGGTGGCACATTCATGGCTCACTGCAGCCTTGACCTACCAGGCTGACGCAATCCTCCCACTTCAGCCTCCCTGCCAAGTAGCTGGGACCACAGGTTCATGTCACCATGCCCGACTAATTGTTTACTTTTTTTTTTTTTTGGTAGAGATGGGGTCTCACTGTGTTACTCAGGTTGGTTTTGAACTCCTGGGCTCAAATGGTCATCCCATGATATCCTCTCAAAGTGCTGAGATAATAGGTGTGAGCCACTATGCCTGGCTTGATGTTGGATTCTTTCTTCATACCATATATAAAAATTGACTAAACATGGATAATAGACCTAAGTGTAATACCTAAACCTGTGCAACTCTTAACAAGAAAAGTTATAGGAGGAAATCTTCATTACCATCGGTAATGTTTTCTTAGATATGACACCAAACGCATAAGCAAAAACAACAAAATAGATAAATTGGACTTAATTTTAAAACTTGGACTTAATTAATTTTAAAACTTTTGTGCCTCAAAGTATGCCATCAAGAAAGTGAAGAATGAATTACAGAATGGTAGAAAACACTTGTAAATAATATATCTGATAAGGGACTGGAATCCAAGATATATAAAGTCTTCTTACAACTCTCTAGTAAAGAGACAAATTATACAAGTAAGAAAGGATGAGAGGGTTTGAATAGGTGTTTTTCCAAAGAAAATATACAGATGGCTAATTATCATCTGAAAAGATGGTCAGTATCCTTAATCATCAGGGAAATGCAAATCAAAACCACAATGAGGTACAACTTCACACCTACCAGGATGGCCAAAGGGAAAAAGACAATAATGCATACTGATGAAGATTTGGAGAGACTGGAATTCTCAATCATTACTGGTGGGAATATAACCTAGTGTAGCCACTTTGGAAAACAGTTTGGCAGTGCCTCAAAATGTTAAATACAGAGTTACCATATGACCCACAAATTCCATTTATAGGTATATAGCCAAGAGAAATGAAAATATATAGCCACACAAAAATTTGTGCACAAATATTCATGGCAGCATTATTCATAGCAACCAAGAAGTGGAAACAAGCTGTTCACAATCTGATGAATGGACTAAAAAAAAAGGTGGTACATCCGTACAATGGAATATTATCCAATCATAAAAAGGAATGAAGTACGCAGATGAACCTTGAAAACATTATGCTAAGTGAAAGACGCTGTCACAAAAGACTATGTATTGTATTATTCCACTTATATAAAAGGTCCAGAACAGGTAAATCCATAGAGATAGAAAGTAGATTAGTGGTCGCTAGGGGCTGGTGGATAAGAGGAATGGATAATTAATGCTTATGGGTACAGCATTTCTTTTTGGGTCATGAAAATTTTCTAAAATTAAATAGCGGTGATCATTGCATAACTGTTAATATATAAAAACCCACTGAACTGTATATTTTAAAAGGGTGGGTTTTATGGTATCTGAGTTTTATCCAAATAAAGCTGTTATTAAAACCGTGTAGTCATCTGAAAATACAAAACAAACATTGATGAAATTCACTACTCATTTGTGATAACTTTTTTTTTTTAAGTAAACCAAGAATGGAAAGGAGCTTCCTTAAGTTGATAAGGATAACAAAAAAATCACAAACATTATTCTAAGTTTGTGTAGAAGTAGAAGCTTCTTTAGAAGTAGAAGCTGTTCCTTTACACTCAGGAACAAGACAGAAATGCCTCTATCACCTTTGCTCTTCAGCATTATACTGGTAGTGATAGAAGTAAGATTAGAAAAATAAATTAAAGGAAAAGAAGAAATAAAACTGTATTAGGGTTCTCCAGAGGGACAGAACTAATAGGATATATGTATATATGAAAGGGAGTTTATTAAGGAGAATTGACTCAAAGGATCACAAGGTAAAGCCCAATGACAGGCCATCTATAAGCTGAGGAGCAAGGAGCAGTAGTGCCTCAGTCCCAGTCCCAAAGCCTCAAAAGTAGGGAAGCTGACAGTGCAGCCTTCAGTCTGTGGCTGAAGGCCAGAGAGCCCCTGACAAACCACTGGTGTAAATCCAAGAGTCCAAAGGCCAGAGAACCTGGAGTCTGACGTTCAAGGGCAGGAAGCGTCCAGCACGGGAGAAAGATGAAAGCCAGAAGACTCAGCAAACCAGCTTATTCCACTTTCTTCTGCCTGCTTTTTCTACCGACACTGGCAGGCGATTGGATACTGCCCACACACATTGAGGGTGGGTCTTCCTCTCCCAGTCCACTGACTCAAATGTTAATCTCCTGTGGCAACACCCTCACAGACACACCCAGAAACCATACTTTACATCCTTTAATCTGGTCAAGTTGACTAATATTAACCATCACAAAAACTGTCATTATTAAGAGAATATGATTGTTTACATACAAAATCCCAGTAACCTAAAAATTATTAGAAAATAAGCTAATTTAGAAAGGTAGCTAGATGTAAGGTTAAGACACGAAAGTTAATGTATTTTATATACCAGTATAAAACCAGTAAGGATGAGTTTTAAAGGGTCATTTTTTTTCACAGCCTCTTATTAGTATTCTGTAAAATTCTGGGAAAAAGTTAGATATTACAAACCTCGTGGTGAAAATTACTTTCAGATTCTCAATTTTGACTGTACATGAGGATCACCTTGACAGATTAAAATATATCCCAATGTCCAGGTCTTGCCCAAGCAATTAAATCAAAATTTCTTATATGAGACTCGAGAATTATGCCTTGTAGAGTTCCCCAGATAATTCCAGTGTGCAGCAAAGGTTAAGAAGAGTAGAGGATTAATCTCATTTACGTTTTTCTGAGATGAAGTAAATATTATTAGCATAGTATCATATTCAGATGAACTTGTATTGAATGCAGCATAAAGGATTACTTTTATACAAATAAGTATCAACAGTTTGATTTCCTTTCTTTTAATAAGTCCTTGTAATTCAGTACTTTCTGGATATTTCTAAGGAACTAGAAAAAGGGATGGGAGAACATCTCATGACAGCAGCATTCACTCCAAGGTCCCTAGCTGTGTGTGTCAACAGGCTTTGGGTCTTCTTAGTATCCCCAGCAAGAGCATTTGCCAATCCAAATCATTTTCTTCCGGGATTCATGTCCTGGGTGTCTCTGGAGATCCATTGCTTTCCCTTTTCTTTTGCCCTTTTGTCCCCCAAGATCACCTTCTCAGACTCAGGAGCCACATTTTTGTCACACATTATTATACCTTTTCATAAACACATTCCCTATCCTCACTTTCTCACCCTTGATTATGGTATTCTCACTATTCCATATCAATCATATTTCTAGGAGAGACATACTACCTCCCAGCCACCTTCCCACTCTATTTTCAGCATTCCTGAGATTCCTCAGGAGAATTCTTAGAGCCTGCTCAAGTTTTGGGGATCCACGTTCAATGAATTTCACCAAGTACCCTATTTAACAATGTTACCCCAGCACTTACAATTTTACTTTATTTTTTTCTCATAGCACTTATCTGATATCATTCATGCATACTTTATTTGTTAGCTACCTGTGTTCTAAACTAGAATGTGTGCTCCATAGGGACAAGGACTTTTTTTTTTTTTTCACAAACAAAAAAGTGCTGGGTCACCAGGATATTTGGGAGAGACTGTGGGTGAAGCAGGTTGATCTGGGGTAATATTTGGAGTTTATTTTGAACATGTTAAATTTGAGAGATGTGTGTGTGTATATATATATATGTATATACACACACACATAATTTATTAGATTTAACTAATTTTAAAATAGTTAAAATATTAATTTTTATTAATA
>NW_016809984.1:1381230-1416314 GCF_001698545.2 Rhinopithecus bieti
TTAAAATATTAATTTTTATTAATATATTTTTATATTTTATTATTAATTTTTAATATATTAGATTTAACTAATATTTAACCATATATAGATTAGATTAAACATGTGAGACTGGAAGGGAAGGGAAAAATCTAAACTGGAGGTAAATATTTGGGAGTATTTAGACTAAATATGATGTTTAAAACTAAGACTGGGCCATTGCTGTAGGAAAAGGTGCCGCAGAGCTAAGCAGTCAAGGTGTGTGACTTCACTGAGGACCAGACCACAGAATTCAAGGAGGTCTTCTAGCTGTTTGACTGAACAGGTGATGGTAAGATCCTATACAGTCAGTGTGGGGATATGATGAGGGTCCTGGGTCAGAACCCCACCAATGCTGAGGTGATTCAAGTCCTGGGGATCCCCAAGAGTCATGAGATGAATGTGAAGGTGCTGGACTTTGGGCACTTCCTGCCCATGCTGCAGGCTGTGGCCAAGGACAGGGACCAGGGCCTATAAGGATTATGTTGAAGGATTTTGGGTATTTGACAAGAAAGGGAAAGGCACCATGATGGGCACTGAAATCTGGCAAGTCCTTGTCACACTGGGTGAGAAGATGATAGAAGTAGAGATGCTAGTGCAGGGCATGAGGACAGCCATAGTTGCATCAACTATGAAGAACTTGTCCATGGGGTGCCACATGGCTAAGGACCTTCTCAGTCTCCCCAGAGCCCGTGCCTTTCCCTGTGGGAGACTTTGTATCTAGCCTGCAGGCTTTCTAGGCTCTCTTGTCACAGCACCTTTCCTATCTTGTCTCTTTTGGATAATGTTTGGTCCGCTTTTACCAAATAAACTTGCTCTCTCTGCGCCCCACGACAAATAAATGAAACTATAAGACTGATAAAGATTACTAAGGAAGTGGGTATAGATAGCAAAGAGATGTCCACGACTAAAACTCGGGGACTACTGATGTTAAGAGGTTGGAGCGCCAGTGAGGTATATGAAAATAAAAAGATCATGATATCCTGGAGGCCATGTAAAGACACTGTTTCCAGGAAAAGGGATTGACCAACTTTGTCAAATGATGCTGATTGCTCAAGCAAAATGTGACCTAAGAATTGACCTTTGAATTCTGAAATATACAAGTCATTGGTGACTTTGAAAGGAGCAGTTTTAGAGAGAATGCTTTGGAAAAGCTGGATTGGAATTGGAGCAATAGATTTGGGAGGAGAGGAATTGGAGAAAAATTGGGGAGGAATACTGGAGTGGTTTTCTCGAATAGAAGAGAGGGGATGCGATCTCTTGAGGCTTAGCCTTAGACAGGAACTGTTAAAATCCTCAAAAAGATAATCAGGAAAGCTTATATAAAAACAAAATCATTTATTATTAATCTCTCCAGCTAGGGAAAACCTCATTAAGAACAGAACATCAACAATGTACACAAAAGGGAAGTTACACAGGGTGTTTTTTTTGTTTTTTTTTTTTTTTGGTTTTTTCTTTTTTTTACAGGACTAGATCTGGTGTTAGGATTATAAATTGGGTGATTTCTCTGGGATGTCTTTTGGAAATGGGGAATGAATTGGACTAAATGTGTAGGAGGCAGTCATTTTTAATTGGCTTGGGAGAACAGAGCAGGGCATGCAGTGTTTCTTCTTTCTCTTTTCATCTGAATTCTGAAACTTGTAGTCTTCTCTTTCCAGACCATGTTGTGGTTTGTTCTTGCTTGTTTTGCAGGATTGGTAATTTTCTGATAGATAGGATTGTTAGTTTGACTTCCATTTCTCAGGCTGTTTTTTGATCATTCTTTGGTGGAGGCTCTGTGATTGATAATTTTGGTGATCTATCCAGATCTACATTTTTGTTTGTATATCTTTTGTCATATTGATAGTCCTTTCAGTTTCAACAAATGCTATTCTTTCTTGTTGCTTCTGCTGCATGATTGCTTGTTGAATCATTTGATGAGACAGTGAATGCATGGCAGAGATCACATATTTGAATACAGCACAGTTTGTAATTCACTTTTAAGACTTGTTTAACAAAACAAGTCCAATTAAACCAAGAGAACAGATCCCATTCCCAATCTAGAAAGCTCACAGGATGAGATATGAGTATGTTAGCCAAATCACCTAAACTTTTGATTTGTTTACTATTCCTTAGAGTAATATTAAAGATTCCAAAATGGTCTGTAGAGATGTAAATTCAAAGTATTTCCTTAAAATGGCACATATCTGTTTTGAGAGGCTAATAATATATTCAAGGCTATCTTGTTTTGGACCATAACCTGTCCAGTCTCAAAACGTCTCAGATGAGGAGCTCTGTGGTCTCAGAGACATTGTCTAGCTTTTCCATCAATCTTTGAACCATTGTGTTGTAGTATTTACCATATTTTTTAGGCCTATAAAACAATTAAGATGCTTGAGGACAGAAGAAAGAAGCACAGAATCTCCCCTCAGTTGTTAAAGTTTTGAGTCTCCAACTGAGGCTCAGTCTTTATCCTTCTTGAGTTCAGTCATATTTAAACATCTCATCTCATCTCTCTCTCTCTCTTTTTATTTTTTTTTTGAGATGGAGTCTCACTCTGTAGCCCAGGCTGGAGTGCAGTGGCATGATCTTGGCTTACTGTAATCTTTGCCTCCCGGGTTCAAGTCATTCTCCTGCCTCAGCCTCCTGAGTAGCTGGGATTACAGGCACCCACCAACATGACCAGCTAATTTTTCTTTTTTTATTTTTAGTAGAGATGGGGTTTCACCAGGTTGGCCAGGCTGGTCTCGAACTCTTGACCTCAAGTGATCCACCCACCTCAGCCTCCCAAAGTGCTGGGATTATAGGCGGGAGCCACTGTGCCCGGCCTATTTTTTTAACGAGGGAAAATTCATGTGCCAAATAGAACCAGGTTGATGTCAGGAGCTGTCTGGAAGGCAGGCATGAGTTTGGACATGCCTGTCCAACTTGCAGCTAGTACTCAATGGGCTTTTGTACTGCAATTCTAATGCGTGTCATTGGGGGCAGTTTAATGATCTGTTTTCAGACAAAATATCCCTCTGGGATGGTATAATTGTGCCACAGGGGTGTGGTGCCACTCAGAAAAATTGGTTTGGTATCAGAAAGTGAAATCAACAGTAGATCAAAAGTAGATAAACAGGTAGATCTTTAGTACAAGTATTAAGTTGAACTTAGTAGTTAGCATTTATTGTGGGATCTGTAAAAATGAGTCAGCTTCTACTCGTGCACTATTTATTTCTTTGTCTTTTCTAAACTCTAATATTGGAAAAATTTGTGAAGGCTACCTCCTATGCAAGGTGTTCTGGTTTTCATAACAAGTGTGATCTGATGATGAGTTTTTGAGTTTTGGTTGTCTGACCTCTTATGGTGTTTGCCATCTAAAAATCTGGGTAGTAGTTGATTTATATTTTCAGGAAACCAACTGGTTTATTAGCAGAGACTGATAGTAATAGTCACTAAGTGTTACCCAAAGGAAAGTGTTTATAAACACAATTAGTTTGATTGTGTGATTTAGCCATATCACGAGTGAATTGTAGCTAGATACTGATTCATTCCAAGGAGTGATTAGGGATGCACAGAGTAGTATTAAGGAATGTTATCAATTAAAAGTAACAAACGTGTGTTAGCAATTTAGAAACTTAAACTAGGATAAAATAAAGCAAATAGCTAGGAAAATAAAAAAAGGAGCATGCAGGTTAAAAAAATGGGACATGGGATATGAGTTTATTTATGGGTTCAGTTATCTGGACCTCGTTCTGTGAGTCTTAAGAAGAACCTGTCTACAGCAAGAAGTCATTTGTTTGTCTGAAGATCTGTGGAAGATGACATGTACTTCTGGAAGATGCCTGGATAGCTTAGCTTTAGATCACCCAAGTGTTCAGATTTCCAAGTAGAACAGGACATTTGAAATTTTGAAACACGGCCAAGTTGTTACTTGAAGTTTGACCAATGTGTGCTTTCAGTGGTATTCAATAATTTTCTTTCCAATGAGCTTCAAAAACAGTCTTTCTTTGAAATCTTTAGTATCTCAGCAATGGATGAGAAAAGTTATGTTGTGGAAAAATAGCTTGAACCTGTTGATGATATGACTAAATATACCAATTTAGTCTCTTATAAGTAGTTTGGCTAATTTCAATTTTGTCATCCCTTTATCCTTTCTACTTTCCTAGAATATTGAGTATAATAAGGGCAAAGATGCTTTTTTTTTTTTTTGTAAGTGCCAAGAACTTACAAAATTCTTGGGTGGCAGTTGCCATTAAATGTGTTTCCCTGTCCCTAGATTACTGTGAATACCCATGCAGGAAACACAAAATCTAAAATCTCTTTGTATTGCAAGAACAATTACTTTTCTAAACACAACCTCTGTAGCAACCTGCCTCGGAAGCCAAACCGTTCTAAAACGCTGAAAACATTTTAGAATTGTTGGAATATGGTCAAAAACTGCTAGCTTCCCTATTTTTTGTCCCTGCTTCCAATTCGGAATCACCCAGAGAAATCCAGATATACTTCCCAAACCAAACACATAAGATGCCTCATTTCTAGTTGGCCCAGCTTCTCCATGCCAACAACCTCTAATCAGAGCATACTTGAAGCCTTTCCTGTTTTTTATTGCAAAGCTTTACCCTTTCCTGCCTGCCTTCGAATCTCTGCCAAATGCTAGTGACGGTGGTGATTGCTTTGCTGCAGCAAGCTCTGAATAAATTGACTGTGTTTTTTTCTCAGTTGGGTGGTCTTTGTTTATTTATACAGTAGATATAGTTACATCAGAGTCTGTAAGGAATTCCATGATTTTCCTTTAACAACTAGGCTGAATAGTCCTTGAGAGGATTATGGAAGACAAGAAACTTTGTGATACCAGTAGTTCCCTTGGGCACCATATTTGGTCATCTTTAAAGAAAACTTTTTTTATTTTTGAATAAGATGGATCACTGGCTTTTGCCATGGACCTTTTGTTGGCCATATCTACAGGTATCATGATCTTTCATTCCATATGCCTGGAAGAAGCAGATTGATTGGTAATTTCAAATGACATTAGTAAATCCTCTTTTTGGCCTGTTTTCTAGGTCTCATTTAAAGTATTCAGCAATACTCCATGGTTCTTTAATGTCAAAGTCTTTTGTTCTAATTTACTTTTTCTATTAGATCTACTACATCAGATTTTAGTCCATTGATGAAGACAGGACAAAGTTCCCTTGATCTCATTTTTTACATTAACTCCAGAATTGTGTTGAAAGACCCGTACAAGTCGATTTCTGTAGTCATCAATAGACTCCTTATTTTTCTTGTTTATAGGACTGAATTTTTGTTCAATCTTTGGCAGGGGGTAAGTTTTAGTCTTTAAAAGTTATTTACTAACTTGCTTTGCTATATTCACCCCTTTCCTGTTATTGAGAACTAGGGTTTTTTTAGATTGCCTTCAGCTTCTAGTCAGCCTGCACTATTTATCCATTTTAAAAGACAATGTGGATTGGCTTATTAAGATGAATCAATTGAAAAGTATCCGTTAGTACATGTCTAATAGACTTCTGAATGCACTAAGTTTAAATTCTACTTGCACAGGGCAATTTTCATGCTTATTAATCTCCTCCTGAGGGATTCTCTGAGGAAAAGGAAGTCTAGAAGCAGACTGGGAAGGCTAAAAGAGTGGTGTGAAGACAGGTAGGATTAAGTAGGATAAAAGGAAACTGATGTCTTATGGAGAACTGTAGATCCAAGATTGAAATAGATATATTTTTATCCTTTGCTAGAGAATCCATTAAGCAAACCAATCACATTTCTTTCAGAGATTTCTGCATACTAGCTTGACAAATGCCAACCGTTGAATGTTCAAAATCTCATTACTTTTTCAGTATATCTCTAAGATTGTGGTTAACAGCTTCAAATATAGTTCCCAATACTCTACAATATCTGGTAGTCATTGTCGCATCTATTGTGGAATCTTTTCCCCTTTAGTATTGGCTAGACCTAGTGACTTGTTTCTATTGGATTGAACATAGCAAAAGTGATGGGCTGCCACTGTCAGATAAGTTACAAAAGATCGTAACTTGCACCTTCTCTCTCTTGCTTTCTCTCTTGCTTGTTTTGATAAAGCAAACTGCCGTGTTGTGAGCTGCCCTTTGTGGAGGCCCTCATGGCAAGGAACTGAGAGTGACCTGCAGTCAACAGCCAGTGAGGACTGAGGCCCTCAGTTCAACAGTACAGGAGAAACTGAATCATGCCAGTAACCATGTGAAGGGGCTTGGAAATAGATACACCCCAGTAAAACCTTAAGGCACTGGTAAACACCTCGATTGTAGCTGTTTGAGGGAATCAATTGCCAAAAGATCCAAGAAGCCATGACTGGATTTCTGACCAACAGAAACTGTGAGATGATAAATGATTGTTGCTTTAAGCCTCTGAGTTTTGGGGTAACTTGTTGCACAGTAATAGATTACTAATAGAAAGACATACAATTTTGTTTTTTATTTTTTATATTATTTTGTTTTTTAATTTTTTTGTGGGTAGATAGTAGGTGTATATATTTATAAGTTACACGGAATATTTTAATACAGGCATGAAATGTGTAATAACCACATCAGGATACAGAGGATATCCATCACCTTAAGCATTTGTCCTTTGTGTTTCACACAATACAATTATACTCTTTTAGTTTGTTTTTTTTTGAGACGGAGTCTCACTCTGTCACCCAGGCTGGAGTGCAGTGGTGTGATCTCGGGTCACTGCAACTCCGCCTCCCAGGCTTAAGTGATTCTCTGTCTCAGACTCCTGAGTAGCTGGGATTACAGGCGTGCACCACCGCACCTGGCTAATATTTGTACTTTTAGTAGAGATGGGGTTTCACCATGTTGGTCAGGCTGGTCTCGAACTCCTGACCTTGTGATCTGCCCATCTCAGCCTCCCAAAGTGCTGGGATTACAGGCATGAGCCTGTAAAACCTTATTGTATTGTTTTCTTCATTTCAATTTCATTTATTTATGCTCTGATCTTTATTATTTTTTTCCCCTCTAGTAATTTTGGATGTGGGTCTTGCTTTTCTAGCTGTTTAAGAGACATTATTAGGTTGTTTATTTCAAGTTGCTCTTTTTTGATATAGGAACTTACACCTATAAACATCCCTCTTAGTACTGCTTTTGTTGTACCACAAGCTTTTGTATGTTGTGTTTCCATTATTATTTGTTTCAAGAAATTTTACATTTCCTTTTTAATTTCTTCACTGACCCATTAGTCATTCAGGAGCAGATTGTTTAATTTTCATGTATTTGTATAGTTTCCAAATTCCTCTTGCTGCTGATTTCTAGGTTTATTCCACTGTGGTCAGAGAAGATAATTATTAATATTTCATTTTTTGAATGTTTTAGGACTTGTTCTGTGACCTAACATATGGTCTATCCTTGAGAATGATCCATGTCCTGAGGAAAAGAATATGTATTCTGTAGCTGTTAAATGAAATGTTTTATAAATATCTAGTAAGTTCATTTGGTCTGTAGTGAAGATTAAGTCTGATGTTTCTTTGTTGATTTTCTGGGAAGATCTGTCCAATGCTGAAAGTGGGGTGTTGAAGTCTCCAGCTATCATTGTATTGGAGTCTATCTCTCTCTTTAGCTCTAATAATATTTGCTTTATATATTTGGGTGCTCCAGTGTTGGGTGCATATATATTTAAAATTGTTATACCCTCTCACTGAATTGACCCCTGTATCACGATATAGTGACCTTCTTTGTCTTTTATAGTTTTTGTCTTGAATTCTATTTTGTCTGATCTAAGTATAGCCACTCCTGCTCTTTTGGTTTCCATTGGTATGTTATATATTTTTCCATCTCTAAATTTTTAGTTTATATATCTCTTTATAGGTGAAGTATGTTTCTTTTGTTTTTTTAATTATACTTTAAGTTCTGGGGTACATGTGCAGAGCATGCAGTTTTGTCACATAGGTTTACACATGCCATGGTGGTTTGCTGCACCCATCAAGCTGTCATCTACATTAGGTACTTCTCCTAATGCTATCCCTCCCTTAGCCTCCTACCCCTCAACAGGCCCCAATGTGTGATGTTCCCATCCCTGTGTCCATGTGTTCTCACTGTTCAACTCTCATTTATGAGTGAGAGCATGCAGTGTTTGGTTTTCTGTTCTTGTGTTAGTTTCCTGAGAATGATGGTTTCCAGCTTCATCCATGTCCCTGCAAAGGACAGGAACTCATCCTTTTTTATGGCTGCATAGTGTGGTGTATATGTGCCACATTTTCTTTATCCAGTCTATCATTGATGAGCATTTGGGTTGGTTCCAAGTCTTTGCTATTGTGAATAGTGCCGCAATAAACATATGTGTGCATGTGTCTATATAGTAGAATGACTTATAATCCTTTGGGTGTATACCCAGTAATGGGATTACTGGGTCAAATGGTATTTCTAGTTCTAGATCCTTGAGGAATCGCCACACTGTCTTCCACAATGGTTGAACTAATTTACACTCCCACCAACAGTGTAAAAGTGTTCCTATTTCTCCACATCCTCTCCAGCACCTGTTGTTTCCTGAATTTTTAATGATCACCATTCTAACTGGTATGAGATGGTATCTCATTGTGGTTTTGATTTGCATTTCTCTAATGACCAGTGATGGTGAGCATTTTTTCATGTTTGTTGGCTGCATAAATGTTTTCTTTTGAGAAGTGTCTGTTCATATCTTTTGCCCACTTTTTGATAGGGTTGTTTTTTTTTTCTTGTAAATTTGTTTAAGTTCTTTGTAGATTCTGGATATTAGCCCTTTGTCAGATGGATAGACTGCAAAAATTTTCTCCCATTCTGTAGGTTATCTTTTCACTCTGGTGATAGTTTTTTTTGCTGTGCAGAAGCTTTTTAGCTTAATTAGATCCCATTTGTTTATTTTGGCTTTTGTGTGTTTCTTTTAGGAAATAGATTATTGGATCTTGTTTTCTTAATGCATTCAGCAACTCTATGTCCTTTGATTGGAGAGTTTAGTCCATTTATATTCAATGTTATTATTGATAAGTAAGCACCTACTCCTGCCATTTTGTTATTTGTTTTCTGGTTGTTTTGTGGTCTTCTCTTTCTTATTTCCTTCCTTCCTTTCTTCCTTTTAGTGCAGATGATTTTTGATGGTATGATTTAAGTTCTTGCTTTTTATTTTGTGTGGATTTCTTGTATGTTTTTTTGATTTAGGCTTAAAAATGAGGCTTGCAAATACTATCTTATAACACATTATTTTAAACTAATAACAATATTGTTTACATAAAATAAACAAATAGACAAGCAGAAAGAAAACTAATAAATAATTTTGGATGGAAATATTCCCTTTAGCGTTTCTTCTAGGACATGTCTGGAGTTGATGAAGTCCCTCAGCTATTGGTTTTGGGAAAGCTTTTATTTCTCCTTTTGTATGAAGGATATTTTGACAAATACACTATTCCAAGGTAAAAAATTTTGTCCCTTCAGCACTTAAAATATGTTATGCTACTCTTACATGCTTGTAAATTTTCCACTGAAAAGTTTGCTGCCAGATGTATTGCAGCTCCATGGTATGTTGTTTGTTTATTTCTTCTTGCTGCTTTTAGGAGCCTTTCTTTATCATTGACCTTTGGGAGTTTGATTATGAAATGCCTTGAGTTAGTCTTCTTTGAGTTAAATCTGCTTGGTGTTCTATAACCTTGTACTCGGATATTGATATCTTTTTTTAGGCTTGGGAATTTCTTTGTTATTATCCCTTTGCATAAACTTTCTACTCCTATCTCTTTCTCTACCTCCTCTTTAAGGACAATAACTCTTAGATTTGCCCTTTTAAGGCTGTTTTCTAGATCCTGTAGGCATGCTTCATTGATTTTTATTCTTTTTTCTTTTGCCTCTTCTGATATTGGATTTTCAAATAGCCTGTCTTCAAGCTCACTAATTCTTCCTTCTGCTTGATCTGTTCTGCTACTAATAGACTTTGATGCATTCTCAATATGTCAGTTGCATTTTTCAGCTCCAGAATTTCTGCTTGATTCTTTTAAATTATTTCAATGTCTGTGTTAAATTTATCTGGTAGAATTCTTAATTTATTCTCTGTGTTATCTTGAATTTATTTGAATTTTCTCAACCCAGCTATTTTGAATTCTCTGTCTGAAAGGTCACATATCTCTGTTTCTCCAGGATTTGTACCTGATGCCTTATTTGGTTCATTTGGTAAGGTCATGTTTTCCTGGGTGGTCTTGATACTTGTTGATGTTCATCTGTGTCTGGGCATTGAAGAGTTCAGTATTTATTGTTGTCTTTGCAGTCTGGGCTTGTTTGTACCCATCCTTCTTGGGAAGGCTTTCCAGGTATTCAAAGGGACTTGGGTGTTGTGATATAAGCTGTATCTTCATTAGAGGGAACCCCAAACCCAGTAATGCTGTGGTTTTTATAGTGTCACAGAGGTACTTCCTTGATGGTCTTGGACAAAATCTGGAAGAATGCTCTGGATTACCAGGCAGAGAATTTTGTTCTGTTCCCTTACTTTCCCCTCCAAAACGGAATCTTTCTTTCTCTCTCTCTTTATTCTGAGTCTCCTGGAGCAGGAGGTGGAGTGGCACCCCTGTGGCCACCATGAATATGAATGCACTGGGTCAGACCTGAAGCCAGCACTGCACTGGGTCTTGCTCAAGATCTGCTGCAACTATTCCCTGGCCACTGCCTTTGTTTGCTCAAAGCCCTGGAGCTCCACAATCAGCAGGTGACACCAGCCAGGCCTATTGTTCCTCCTTTTATGGGAGTGAGTTCCCCCGGGCCCTGGGCAGGTCCAGGGGTGCCATCTGGGAGGCAGGGACTACAGTCAAAACCCTTAGAAGTCTACTTGGTGTTCTGTTGTACTGTGGCTGAGCTGGCACTCAAATCACAAGACACAGTCTTTCCCACTCTTCCCTCCTCTTTCCAAAGGCAGGGGAGCCTCACCTTCTGACCATGACAGGACCACAGGGAGTACTGCCAGGCTAACACTGATGTTTCCTCAAGGTTCAGGAGCTCTTCAGTCAGCTTGTGGTGAATGTTGCCTGGCCTGGTACTCACTTTTCAGGGCAGTGGGCTCCACTCTGGCCCAGGGCAGGTCCAGAAATGCTGCCCAAGAGCCAAGGCCTTGAATCAGGGTCCTTCAAAAGCTCACTTGGTGCTCTACCTCCTCATGGCAGACCTGGTACCTATGGTGCAATATAGAATCCTCTATATTTTTCCCTTCACTTTTCTTGAGCAGGAGTCTCTCCCTGTAGCCACCACAGCTAGGAATGTTCTAAGTTTCACCTGAAGCCAGCAAGTCTCCGAGTCTCATGCAAGGCCCATGATATACTATCTGGGTATTACTGCTGGTTATCCAGGGCCCAAGGGCTCTTCAGTTAGCAGGTACAAATCCTGGCAGGTCTGGGTCCTTCCCAAGGCAGTGGGTTCCATTCTGCCCCATGCTGTGTCTAGAAGTGCTGGGAGCTAGGGCCAGGAAAGTGGGCCTCATAACTGACTGGTGCCCTATCCTGTGGTGGCTGAGCTGGTATCCAAGATGCAAGACAATGTCCTCCCCACTCTTCTCTCTCCTCTCAAGTGGAAGTAAGGGGTCTTTTTTGGAACCATAAGCTGTGAAGCCTGGGGTTAGGGGAAGGCTGATGCCAGCACTTCCATAGCTGCCCCAGCTGATGATGTCCCCTCAATCCACTGGCTCTGAGCCTCCTTCATCACTAGGACTCACCTAGGAGTTGTAGCCCTCATTGCCTAGACTGCCTTCCAAGTTTGTTTAGATCCCCATGGCACTCCAGCCTGAGGTTGCAAGGCTTGCTGGAACTCAAGCTCTGACCACTGGAATTGGCAATTCCCCTCTGGCTAGGGCTGGTTTAAATACTCCTTTTGTGGGTGGGCATCAGCTGAGTTTGGTTGTTTTGATTTCTGCTATAACAGGGTAACACTGAGTTCAATGCAGTGTGTCACAGTTGATACACTCACCCTCTACCAAGTATACAGATTCTCTATCTGAGCTCCATAGCCATCACCAGGGGATGGGGGAGATGTGCATCAGTGACTCAAGACTGTTTTTCCTACCTCTTTATTACCTCTTTCAGCAATATGAAATGAAAACCAGGTACTGTGAATGCTCACCTGGTTTTCTGTTCTTATAAAAGTGCTTTTCTTGTGTGTGTAAGTAGTTGTTAAATTGGTGTGGTTGTTAGCGGAAAGATCAGTGGAGCCTTCAATTCTACCATCTTGCTTGACCCGGCCTTCTCAACCAAGAGATACAATTTGGAAGTGTCAAATGTTCCCTCAAAGTGGCCACTGAAATTCCAGGTTGTTCTTAAAATTATGCTATTTAGAAGGTTAAGTTCATGAAATAAGATTATGCTGTGAGCACATATAATAAACCAGAGTCTGTCAGGAGGTGGCATATATTTATTTTAGACAGATCCATGAGGATTAGGTCTATGGTCAGTTGGATGTGCCCACTTATGAAACAGTGTTTTCGGGTCTCCAATATAGTTAATTAAAGCTAAGTGTTTTTTTGAGAGAGGGTCTCACTCTCTCACCCAGGCTGGAGTGCAGTGGTGCAATCTTGGCTCACTGAAACTTCTCCCGGGCTCAAGTGATCCTCGCACTTTAACCTCCCGAGTAGCTGGGACTATAGGTGTGTGCCACTATGCCCAGCTAGTTTCTGTATTTTTTTTTTTTTTTTTTTAAGAGATAGGGTTTCGCCATGTTACCCAGGCTGGTCTCAAACTCCTGGACTCAAGTGATCCACCTACCTCTGCCTCCCCAAGTGCTGGGATTACAGGCATGATCCATCCTGCCTGGCAAGTTAAGAGTTCTTAAGGAAGACGGAAGGAAAAAGATCTGGAAGGAGAAACGAGGCAAATGAGCATATCTCAGATAATTGGCCAGTTCATACTTTATTTACTATTTGCTTTGTTCTATTGATTTATGAAACAGATTCTCATACTTGTGCCGTAGGAGTTTAATTATTGAGCTATAGAGTACACTTTATTGTTTGGGAGGACAGGACAAACCACCTCCACTGCTTATTCTTCATTATTAGTGTTTTGCCTCTTCTCATAAATTCATTTTCTTGAATTGCTTTGTTAAAGAAAATTTATTGTGATTCTGCTTAGAATGTCATAAAATTGATTGTTAAATTAGAGATTGGGGTACCGGTAATGTTGTGATACTAAGTTTTCTCATCTAGGAGCATGGTAGATGCTTTCAGTGTGGGTGATAAAAGAGATAATGATTCAAGTCTTTTTATTCCACTCAAGAAAATTTTGTGCTTTTCTTTAGAGAGGCAGAGAAAATTTTCCATATGTTTATAGTTTTAGTTAATGTTATTATTAAAATATTTTCCTTATATTTTGAAAGTAATTATTATGGCTTATCAGAACATATTCTTTATAGATAACATATAATCAATAAAATCAATTGGGATTTTAAATCAAGAGACTTGGCAGTTCTATTTTATGCAAAATAATGATTGTTATGTTTCGTGCTTTTTTCGTGTGTATTTTTTCTTCTCTATTGCATTGGATAGAATTTTCAGGGCAGTACTACTTACAAAGATCATAGACACCATCCTTATGTCTTATGTCTAGCATTTCACAGTTGGAATGGATATAGCTAAAAAGTGGTGCAACTGGGGTTTAAGCCCTTATGCATCAAAAGCCTATGCTCTTTCCTTTTTGCTGTAATAACTTGCTGTTACTGAGCATAGATAATGGAATTATTTTATTTATATTTTTAAATTTAAGTGATCCTAATTCTTTTAGTTACAGGCACTAATAAAACTTTGCCTTTTAACTCTAGCATTTCTATATTCTTTTTGTTAATTACATAATTAATACCTGGAGAATGAATTTTATAACTAGCATTGTGATTATAAGGCAAACATTATGGAATTTTCTGTCTTCAGTTTAAAAAAATGGTGACTTATTTTGTCTTCTCTAATACATTCTTATTTCTTTCTATTTCATTGCTTCGTAGTTACCCCCAAAACTTAGTGACTTAAAACAATAATTTATTATCTTTCATGTTTATGTAGGTTTACTAAGTTCAACTATGTGGTTTTTGTCAAAGACACTCATGCAATTGAAGTTAGATGTTGGCTCCGCTGGAGTGGACGGTTCACTCATGTGCTGGGCAGTTGATGCTTACTGTTGGCTGGGAGCTCAACTTCAGAGCCTATGTTGGCTTCCCTATGTAGCTTGAACTTTTCATAGTACTTTAGCTGGCTACTAAGAGGGAGTGTTCCAAAAGTGAACATTCCAAGAGGCAACAGGGGAATCTGCCAGGCAGGCCACTTAAGTACTATCCATGGAACTGGCACGGAATCCTTTTTGCAGTGTTTTACTGACCAAAGAAATTTCAGGGTCCACCTAGATTCAAAGCACTAGGGCTGTGTTTCTCAAGCAGGGACAATGTTGTTCCTCACTTTTTATTGTCATGACTGAGAAGCAAGCTGTGCTACTGTTATCTAGCGGTAGAGATCAGGAATCCTGCTGAACATCCTATGATACACAGTACAGCCCTCCACAACAAATAATTATCTTGTCCAAAGTGTTAATAGTGCCAAGATTGAGAACCCAGATTAAAGAGAGAGATTCCGCTCTTGTTGTGGGAGTGGCAAGATCACATTGCAGGAGAGCTTGTGGAATGGGAGGTGTTGTTGTGGCTATTGGTGGAAAATATAATCTACTACACATCTCTTCCTCCCTTTCATGTTTTCCATCCTCTTCATGTTTTATTTTTAATTTTTATTTTTTTAATAATTTCAACTTTTATTTTAGATTCAGGGATTCATGTGCAAGTTTGTTACCTGAGTATATGGTGTGATGCTGAGGTTTGGGTATGATTGATATCATCATTCCGATACTGAACATGGTACTCAATAGTTAGTTAGTTGTTTTTTTTTTTTTTTGAGACAGGTCTTGCTCTGTCGCTTAGGCTGGAGTGCAATGGCGTGATCTTGGCTTACTGCAAGCTCCGCCTCCTGGGTTCACGCCATTCTCCTGCCTCAGCCTCCCAAATAGCTGGGACTACAGGCACCCGCCACCACGCCCAGCTACTTTTTGTGTGTGTGTATTTTTAGTAGAGACGGGGTTTCACCGTGTTAGCCAGTATGGTCTCGATCTCCTGACCTCGTGATTCGTCTGCCTCAGCCTCCCAAAGTGCTGGGATTACAGGCGTGAGCCACCGCGCCTGGCCAATAGTTCGTTTTTTAACCCTTGCCCCCTTCCACGCTACCTCCTCTAGTAATCTCCAGTGTCTGTTGTTGCCATCCATATGTCCATGAGTACCCAGTGCTTAGCACCCTCTTGTAAGTCAGAATATGCGGTATTTTATTTTCTGTTTCTGCATTAGTTTGCTTAGGATTATGGCGTTCAGCTGCATCCCTGTTGCTGTAAAGGATATGACTTTATTCTTTTTTATGGTTGCATAGCATTCCATGGTGAATATGTACCACATTTTCTTTATCCAATCCACCATTAGTGGACACCAAGATTGATTCCATGTCTTTGCCATTATGAATAGGGCTGTGATGAATATATAAGTGAATGGGTCTTTTTGGTAGAACAATTTATATTCTTTTGGATACATACCCAGTAATCCAGTTACTTGGTTGAATGGTAGCTCTGTTTTCAGTTCTTTGAGAAATCTCCAAAATGCTTTACATAGTGGCTATACTAATTACATTCCCACCAACAGTGTATAAGTGTTCCCTTTTTTCCACAGCCTCACCAGTATGTTGTCACTTGACTTTTTAATAATTGCCATTCTAACTTCATGTTTTATTGCTTTGTCTTGGTTTCCCCAAGTGCTGATCTAAAGTTCAGGTTCTACAACAAGCATTTATTTGCTCTGGAGGACTCTCATACACTCCATATCTCTGAGATGATGCACAGTCTAATGTAGGCCCTTATGCCAGTATTGTGGTTTGGGAATCTAGGCAGGGCATTGCCATAGGAATATGTGTTTCATTACACTCAATTGGTTTTTTTTTTTTTGGTCTTTCCAAGGGTGCTATGTTGTTTACACCAGCTACCTCTGTGTTAGCTCCAGAGCTAAAAATGTGTCTTGGCGCTTTCCTTATTCCTTGAGAACTTTTTTTTTTTTTTCATTTTTAGGTTGTGTCTTTGCTTTTACCAGTGCTTCTGTAGATTAGAATCCACACTTGGGTCCGTGACTCTGTGAATAGATCTTTCTTCATTGCCACCAGACCCTCACATAAATTGGTTGGATAGAGATCCATAGCTCTTTCCTGCAAATTCCCTTCATATCTTCCCTTTATTTCATGGGAATTATTTTCCAATGGTAGCCTGCTCCTATGTTCTCTGTTTGCTGAACCTCTTCCTGTGATTTAATTCCAAGACCCTTCAAGATTGCCTACTACAGACTTAGGGATCTTCCTAGTTTGGGGCTGATGCTCTAATCTCACTGTTTATGTAAGTATTTGATCCTCTGGATTAATATCATGGGGGATTTTATCTATCTCGCAATTTCCAATGTTTCTCTCAATAGATAATTAGAATTTTACAATAATTAGAATTTTACTCAAATTTGCCACCCTGTTTTTAATAAAGCTCTGAAAATTCCAGTTTTTCAGACTAACAAGATAATATTTATCTTAAGAATATTCTGTTTCCTTTCTCACTGGGAACTAACCAGTTTACACATATCTTCTGTCTTAAACACCTAGGTACTGAGCATCCTCTCCTTACTTAGAGTACGGAACAGTCACGAAGATGGCCACTTGAGTTTTTTCTGCCTACTCATTAGGAGCCAGTGATGTAGTCTGAATTTATGTCCCCACCCAAATCTCATGTTGAGCTGTAATCCCCTGTTGGAGGAGGGTGTGGTGGGAAATGATTTGATCATGGGGGCAGATTTCCCTCTTGCTGTTCTTGTGGTAGTGAATTCTCATGAGATCTGTTTGTTTAAAAGTGCGTAGCGCCTCCCTCTGCTCTCTCTTCCTGCTTCCCTAGTAATGTAAGACGTACCTGCTTCCCCTTTGCCTTCCACTATGATCACAAATTTCCCAAGGCCTCCCCAGCCGTGCTCCTGTACAGCCTACAGAACTATGAGTCAATTAAACCTCTTTTCTTTATAAATGACCCAGTCTCAGGTAGTTCTTTACAGCAATGCGAGAACTGACTCATACAGTCAGATATGCATGGATATTTGATTCCATATTCTCTGAATTTTTCCCTTCTTAGACATAGTTCATCCTTCCTTCTGTTGTTTAGACACCATTTGAGTCAATTGTATCCTAATAATGTTTTGTCAACACTTAACTATAAATATTACTTTACTGTTGCATAATTTATTCATAAAACTTGATTAGAAACCACATTTTAAAAATGTTCTATTAAAAAATTAGTCTTTTCTGAACATTAAGCAAGACAGCTATATTTTATTTTATTTTATTTATTTATTTATTTTTTTGTTGAGACGGAGTCTCGCTCTGTCGCCCAGGCTGGAGTGCAGTTGCCGGATCTCAGCTCACTGCAAGCTCCGCCTCCCGGGTTCACGCCATTCTCCTGCCTCAGCCTCCGGAGTAGCTGGGACTACAGGCGCTGCCACCTCGCCCGGCTAGTTTTTTGTATTTTAGTAGAGACGGGGTTTCACCGTGTTAGCCAGGATGGTCTCGATCTCCTGACCTCGTGATCCACCCGTCTCGGCCTCCCAAAGTGCTGGGATTACAGGCTTGAGCCACCGCGCCCGGCCAACAGCTATATTTTAAACATTAAGTGTTACTTTTCCTAAAAATTGAAGAAACAAAACCCAAAGGCAGACCCTAGATTTTTTTTTCTGATGTTTTCTGAGTAGTAAGGGTTTTGAATCCTCTCTACAACAAAAGAAGCAAAAGGTAATATTTGTATGACTAAAAGCCTAGCAGTGAGCTGCCTGAAACTGCATGATTTCTGTTTTCTAAATAGAGAAATATTTTTTCTCCATAGTTGCCTTTTTATCTGCAATGGCTTTCTTTCATTTTTTGGAAGAAACAATTTTCAGATTTTTCCACTTAGTCTTAATTGATTACTTAGCTCAGTCATGTATGTTCTTATGATACTTTCTGTCAAATCCTTCCCTTAGCAACCATCACACACTGGGTCAGAAAAATGTAAATTCTGACAGAACTTGGGCTAATCCTCCTCCACTATAGTCTCCCCCCATAATTATTGTTCTCTATTTAATATTAAGTACTTTTAAACCAATATCTTTAGTAACCTTTAAAAGGTTACACAAATGTATAGTGATTTTCCAAAAGCTCTTCTCCTTTGGCCTCTTATTCTTTTTCAGTAGAGAATTCACTTTAGCCAAGAGTGTGATGTCACACTGACTAGGATGGGTCTAAGTCAGAAGAGATTAATATCTACAGTTCTTTACAATTTAATATTCAAATGCATTAGAATATTCTAATAAGGAGGAGTATGAGAGATACTCATCTTGAAGCTTATCTGATTATGTCTTCAATTTGTTGCTAGATTTTATAATAACTTATAAAATCTGTATCAGGGTTTAATGATCAGTCTAGCTGAAGTTCTAGACAAGCTGAATTTCTAGATAAAAATTGATGTCCATGAAATAATTCCAAGACATATAGTTGACAGATAATCTTGAATTGAGAATATTTTTACTCTTGGCAGTAATTTTCTGCTGAGATCTGTAGCCATAGAAATTTCTACATTGATGTTCCTTAACTTGTCCAATGTTCAGTAAACCCATTGTGAGTTGAAAATATCGTAAGTCGAAAATGCATTTAATAACCTAACCTATTAAACATCATAACTTAGCCTAGCCTACCTTAAACAAGCTCAGAAGATTTACATAAGCCTACAATTTAGCAAAATTATTTAACACAGGTATATTTTATGACAAAGTGTTGAATATCTTGTGTGATTGACCAGTATACTGAAAGTGAGAAACGGGATAGTTGTGTTGGTACTAGAAGTACAGCTTTTACCAAATGTGTATCACTTTTTCACCATCATAAAGTAAAAAAATCCAGAGGTGAACCAGCCTAACTCAGGGACTGTATGTATTCTGAAGATGATTAAATTATACTAAATCTATATTGTAAGTATTAGTTGCTAAAATAGGAAATAGGTTAAAATATAAATTGATGTGCTAATAGTTCTATAAGTTATTCTTAGCCTCGATTAATGTTCTAGGCATTTATCTGCAGATTACTTAAATTTATCTCTGCTGTTATTAGTCATTGGATAAAGTCCAGGCTATTAACAAACTTGAAAATCTTTGAAAAGGAAGAATAGATTTATTAACCCAAAATTGATGATTACCTTATCAGGTTTCAAAATTTTTGTTTTGACTTTTGTTCTTCATTCAAGGTTATTTACCAAAATATATATGTTGAAATGATCTTGGCAATCACCAGTTGGTGTCATAATGCAATCACTCTTGTTTATACCTACATTGAGCTTAAGTCTATCACTTTTTGCAATATAGAACTGGAATATTACGGAGTGGTTTCCAGGGAAACTTTACATTTAAATAAGAATGGAAGATTCACTCTATACAGACCTCAAATAGTTTTTCACTAGGGGCTAAAATCTAAAAGCATGTGAGAAACCATCAAACTTCTTGTATTATCTAAATAGGTGCATTTAACCTTACCTGAAGAAAGGCATAAATGAAAGTATTCAGGAAACACTTGCATATCTAGAAACGTAGTCATGGAAAGATGTAAGGGAAGTGGCACAGGCTTTGGAGTCAGTCACACAAAGGTTAGTATCCCAGCTCTGCCATTTTTGTATTTCTAAAAATCATATAATCAAAGAAAATAGATTTCTATCCTGCTTAGTTTTAGCATTTAGTATATAGCAACTAATATTTGCAATATAGATTTGGTATAATTTAATCATCTTCAGAACACATACAGTCCCTGACTTAAGATGTCATTTACTAACTGTGTAGGCTTGGGCAAGTTACTAACTTCCTTTTCTTCAGAAACGTCAAGTAAGCAGGGAATATAACTACTTTTGAAGAGTATAATGCATGTCAAAATGTCTAACACAGTGCCTGATATATAGTAGATGTTAAAAAAAGGTAGCTTATCTTCCTGTATTGTCTTTTAAAACGTTTTAAATTTTAAGTTTTTATGGGTAGATAGTAGATGTATATAGTTATGATTACATGAAATATTTTGATACAGGCATACAATGCATAATAATTACACCAGCATAAATGGGGTATCCATCATGTCAGGCATTCATCCTTTCTTTGTATAGCAAACATTCCGATTATACTATTTTAGTTATTTTAAAATGTACAATAAATTATTAACTGTAATGCTATCCTGTTATGCTATCAAATACTAGATCTTATTCATTCTAACTATATTTTTGTACCCATGAACTAACTCCGTTTTCCCCTTCCCCCCACCTCCATTAAGTTCATACAAATGAGCAAGGCAGATTTTGTCATGATAATCTCAGACTCCGATGTATCAGCAATATGACCCTGAGGTTCTCTCTAAGATGAGAAACTATTCTAAGAAAACAAGGAGAACTCTCTAAGACGAGGAACTATTCTAAGAAAACAAGGAAAACTTACTGGGCCCTGTTTAAATTTTTTTTTTTTTTTTTTTTTTTTGGAGTAAACTTGCCTCTCTGTCAAAGCTGGAATACAATCTCAAGCCCTTTGGGAGGTTGGGGTTGAGATCAGTGAAATAACATCAGTGAAGATCAGCTCACACCTCCCTGAAGGCGTGAGCACAGTGCAACCTCAGATGTAAAAGCCAGGAGTGGAGGGAGGAGTAGAGGGCAAGAGATCTTAGGGGGGTAGCCCCCACAGTCAGGCAAAGTATCCTTTTGATGATTCAGCTTTGAAGCCCATGTTGTTGGTGACTGTGCCTGGAGAACAGCACTCTAACTGGGAGAAGAAAACAAAATAGAGGAGTTAATTGAATAGTAATTGGTATGATTTGCCTTTGCCTAAGTTATAGGCAATTGGCAAAAGAGGAAATATTTCCCATTGCCTGGGACATGATTTCAATGCTTGAAGATTTAATTTCAGCTCAAAAAAGTTGGTGGTGGTGGTGGTTGTTTTTGAGGCAGGGTCTCACTCTGTCACCCAGGCTGGAGTAGAGTGGCATGATCACAGCTCACTGCAGCCTTGCCCTCCTGGGATCAGGTGATCTGCCCACCTCAGCCTCCTGAGTAGCTGGGACCACAGGCACACACCACCATTTTTACCTTTTTTTTTTTTTTTTTTTTGTAGAGACAGGGTTTTGCCATGTTGTCCAGGCTGCTCTCAAACTCCTGAGCTCAAGCAATCCGCCTGCCTCCACCTCCCAAATTGCTGGGATTAGAGGTGTGTGCCACTGGGCCTAGCCTGTGTTGTTTTTTAAATGGATCTAGCTTTGTTACATTTGGGTCTTGACAAGGTTATCAACTTAAAGTGAGGGTATTGGGCTCTTTTGTTTTTCTCTGACATTCTTTTGTACCCAAATTTGCATTTCACAGGGTCAGAAAACAATGCCAACTGGCAGGCTATGTATTGAAAAATACCTTTTTTTTGGGGTAATGGGAAGAGGTGTATGGGAAGTCTCAAGGAAGCTTAGATACCATTCTAAGTTTAGAGTTCTAAGTTTACCATTCTAAGCCTAGAATTTAGAATTTATTTTCAGGAAAGCTGGGAGCCATTGAAGGTTTTAACATTGCACTATAAAAAGTACTAATAGCTGTTTTTGGATATGTGGATTTAAAAGTTTGTTTTCTATGGCTGCCATAACAAATTACTACAGGCAGTCTAAAGCAACACAAATTTATTATCTTACAGTACTGTAGGTCAGAACTTTCGAAGATTTTACTGGACTAAAATCAAGGTGTCAACAGAGTTACGCCCCTTTCTGGAGAGAGTCTGTTTCCTTGTTCATTCAGATTGGTTGCAGAATTCAGTACAGCTGCGATTCTAAAACTAAAATCCCCATTTCCCTGCCAGTTGTCAGGTGAGAGCGCTTCGCAGCTTCTAGGCACTGCTCACATTCTTTGCCTTGTGGTTCCCTTTTTGTTTTTTCTATTTTCAAAGCCTTCAATAGCTGGTCAGTTTCTTCTCATGCTTCGAATCTCTCCTGCCTCTTGTTCTGTTGTTGCATCTCCCCAACAAAATCTTCTGCCTTCCTTTTGCACTTTTTTGTTTGTTTTTTGTTTTTGAGACAGAATCTCGCTCTGTCACCCAGGCTGGAGTGCAGTGGTGCGATCTCGGCTCACAGCAAGCTCAGCCTCCTGGGTTCACGCCATTCTCCCGCCTCAGCCTCCCAAGTAGCTGGCACTATAGGCACCCGCCACCACGCCCGGCTAATTTTGTTTTTGCATTTTTAGTAGAGACGGAGTTTCACTGTGTTAGCCAGAACGGTCTCAATCTTCTGACCTCGTGATCCGCCTGCCTCGGCTTCCCAAAGTGCTGGGATTACAGTCGTGAGCCACCGTGCCTGGCCATTTTCACTTTTAAGGCCTATATGGTGACATTTGACTCACCAGATAATCTAGGATAATCTCCCAATTTTGATGTTCATAACCATAATCACGTCTGATTATATTATATTATATTCATGAGATTAGAGTGTGGACATCTTTGCAGGGCCATTATTCTACCTACTACAAAACTCATTAAAGTATAAATTGTATTTTAAACCATAAGAGTAGAAAATATGACCCAAGGAGAATGTGCAGTTTTTTCTTGACTCTTTACCTGCTCGAAGGTTACTTTACCCATTCTTGTCCTACATGTCCCAGTCTTTTGGATATCTGGAATTACTCCATCACCTATAACAGAATGCCGTAGACTGTGTGAGGCTTATAAACAACAAAAATTTATTTCTCACGGTTCCGGAGTCTGGGAAATTCAGGATCCAGGCAACAGCAGATTTGGTGTAAGATGAAATTCACTTCCTGGTTCATAGACTGCTGTCTCTCGCTGTAACCTCACATGGCAAAAGGAGGAGGTGAGCTCTCTGGGCTCTCTTTTATGAGGGCATGAATCCCATTTGTGAGGGTTCTGCCTTCATGAACTAATCACTTCCTAAAGGCCTCACCTCCAAATCCACTTTGGGGATTAGGTTTCAACTTATGAATTTTGGGGGGACACAAACACTCAGTCTGTAGTAGTGCTTCACCAATTTCTCAAGCATAGGACTGACTATTTTAGGACCATGGTCTGTGGCTAAGCCCAATTTCTGCCCTTCACCTCATCTCAGCCATCTCTGCCTTTCAAACTCTGCTACTGCCTATATCTTCTTTGGATTTATATGACATCTTCACCTTTCCCTGGAGCTGCCAAACTCCCTTGTGGACTTGATTTATGATTGTTGCCTTGTTCTGAAGTTTTGTTTTTTACTTTCTACTCTTCCACTAACTCACTCTTTCTCTGAACATACTGCAATCTATGTAGCACTGAGATGAGGTATGACTTTTCTTAGGAGAGCTTATCCCAGTACCCAAGATCTTAGCCACAAGTGAGAGCTTCAAGTCCTTTGAGTGGAAAGAGAGGGAGGCAAATGAATAGGAGCCAAAATCTTTTGTGATGCTGTAGACTCCCATATAACACTGAGGCTAATAGCAAGGGATTTAGAATCTGACCATTTTGGGTTCCATTTCAGGCTCTGATATCCACCAGCTATGGGCAATGTTAAATAACCTCTTTTAGCCTGCATTTTCTCATTTGTAAAGTTGGAACAAAAGATAACCTCAAAGGTTTGTTATGAGCATTAAATGAGATGATGAATGTAATCTAGGACAGTGTAGTAAATGCTCATTTCATGATTTGATCTTAGTTCTTCACATCGTTGTAG
Source organism: Rhinopithecus bieti (assembly GCF_001698545.2). NCBI lineage: Eukaryota > Metazoa > Chordata > Mammalia > Primates > Cercopithecidae > Rhinopithecus > Rhinopithecus bieti. The sequence continues at coordinate 1,405,003 of NW_016809984.1, forward strand.
GATACAGAGACACAAATAAGAAAACATTGGCTACTGGTATGCTACATTCCCAAATTTTCATTTGGAGATTTTATTTTCAATTGAGGGAAAATTATCTGCTTGTATAGTCCATGGCAGAGCCAGTGGAATGCAGAGGGAGAAGTAGGGTCTCACTTGTCCTTAGCAGTGTTCTCAATCCAGGATACGTATTTGTAAACATTGGTGTAGATGCCGACGTCCCCTCCCATGAAGTGCCCGACCTCGATCCCCTGGAGCTTGTCTTTGCAGATGACAGTAGCAACGGCCACCTCCTACCAGAGATCGTGCAGAGATAGAGATAGAGATAGAGATAGAGAGAGAGAGAGAGAGAGAGAGAGAGAGAGAGAGAGAGAGAGTCAGATCTCACAGGAACCCTAGTGTCCCGCTTGGGTGAGCCCTGTCTGCAGGCATATGCTGGACTCATGAAAAGAGGACTGAATCAGAGGACAGGAAGCTTGAGCCTTTTTCTCACTCTGCTGTAATTAGCTTTGTGTGACCTTGAGAAAGTCAGAGGACAGTCTCTCTAGAAATCACATGTAAAATGGGTCAGACTCCATTTTTTGAACTGGTGAAGGCATTTTCTATTTGTGAAAAGTCTGATTTCTTTTTAAAGAAATGCCTGTTTTCACAATTTTACTTGTAGTTCTAAGAATGAATACCTAGCAAATGGTGTGTTTAACTGGAAGTACTTCATAATATCCTTTAATGAATAAAGACAATTTAAGGGGAGCCCATTACTGAAGAAACAATGCTGGCTTCACAGCAGCCTTATCAAATTCTCAAGAAATTATTTAGACATCTAAAAAAGTTTTTACATCAAGGTAAATAGTTAACTGGGCATATGCAAGTAAATGAAAGCTGAATACAGAGAAAAGATTACCCCAAAAATTCGGCTGAATACTTTCACAAATTTCACACATAAGGAATTCCTGTGGCTTTTTCCTTGCTCTGTTTTCTGGCATTCTTTATCAGACATCACAGGGGCCTCCAGGTTCTGCCGCAAGTCAGGGTGTCGGCCTGAGGGAGATGGGGATAAAATAAAACATCCTGTTGACAATTGTTATTTAGTCCTTCTAACCACCAGCCCATATTTCAACTGGTATCTTTTTGTGTGTGTTTAAAGAAAATAAGGAATGTGAAAAAGGGGAGAAATCATCAAGAGCATGGTTATGAGCTAATCTTGAGGATTTTGAAAAAGGCTTTATGTCTCTTTAAGGTAGAGTTTAGTTTTAATTGGTGGCCCGAGTCAGTTCTCAGAGGGGTCCTTTACAAGTGAAATGGCATGTATGAGAAGTAGGACCACACCTTCTTCGTGTGAATTGTGCCTCTGCCAATCAGGAATGGCTGGGCCTCTGTGCAGAGTCAGATGGCCTGGTGGCTCCAGCTGCCAAAGCCCTGCAGAGGCAGTGGGGCATTAGACACCCTGGGAAAGGAGGAGTTTTGTTTCTCTGGGCATGTCTCTGTTTGCCAGACCACTCAGGTAGCATCTCCATTGGGTCTCCTTTCATTCTCCTTTCCTCCTCTCAGCTATGAGGATATGGATGTTCCTCTTAAAGGGCAACTAATGACCCTGATTTGCTGTGGAAGGAACACTTACCACTGTTTTCTTGGCTCCAGTCCAAACCTGAGAGTAGACAGACAGTGCCTGGCCGGACATTGGTGGTAGCAAGGGGAAGGGGCTGGACTTTGGGATTGAGCATGGCAGGCTTAGCCAGCTTGATGAGCATGAGGTCATCCTGTGGGGCGCTATCACTGTAGTTCCAGTAGCGGACGATCTGAATGGGGTTAATTGCCTGTTCAGTACCATCTCTGACTCTACTCTTGAAATTTCCCAGCATCACTTTCAGATTTCTGGAGGGAGAGGAGTTGGAAGTAATCACTATCATCATCATCATCATCATTGCTAAGATACTGAATGTTACAATGTGCCAGGAATTGTACCAAGTGCTTTTTCTGGATTATCTCATTTAACTCACAACAAGTCTATGCAGTGGATTCTATTTTTATCCCCATTTAGTGCATGAATTAATGGGGCACATAGGAGTAATTCACTCAGGGTGATATAGTAAGTAGTGGAGCCCTTCACTACATTTTAATGTCGTGTTCTTTAATGTAGTGCCCCCTGGTTGTGACAACCAAAACTATCTTCAGACATTGCCAAGTGTACCCTTGGGAGAAGTCACCCTTATTTGAGAACCACTGATCTAGAATGAACAGTAGCTGTTTTGAGGTTGGGGATGCCCAAATACTCAACGGTAAATAGCAGTGAGCTGGGGCCAGCACCCAGCTGGGTTTGATGAGGACGCCCACACAGGGGTTGAAGTGAGACTTCAGGTATACCAAATAGGGAGCAGGGTCTTCTTTCTGAACAGATGAGTCAGCAAATAAAAATGTCCCTGGGAAAATAATGAACATTCTTAGTATATAAATATTACAAAAATAAGGTAACAGTCTCTTACATGAGAAGGAATCTGGATGACTCTTAAACAGTTACCAATTGGCCAGGAAGTGTTAACATATTTGACATGTTTTTCTAATAAAAATGTAAATTAAAATGATATGCCATTTTATCTCATATTTATAATAATTTTGTTTAATATTGATAATCAATCTGAGTATAATGAGACTCTCATCACTGCTAGTAAATTGATTCCATCTTCTTGAAAAGCAATTTAGAAATAGGCATCAAGAATCATAAATTGTTTATAACCTGTGACCTAATCATTCCAACCCCGAGAATCCATTCTAAAGAAAAAAATCAGCATAGACAAGGTTTACAAACAAGTATGCTCATATTAGCACTATTTATAATAGCTGAACGTTGGAAACATAAACACCTGACATAGTAGTGTTGGACATTGAAATGAAGCACATGAAAAAGTGGAACATCATATGTAATAAAAATTAAACTATTTAGAATATTAAACAGTGAGATAAATATTAATAATGCTTATTTAAGTTAAAAAGAACAAGAAAATTGTGGATATAATCTATTTGTCTCAAAACATAAATGAAAAACTATGTAAATGCAAAAAATATAGTCTGGGAGTAAACTCGAAGTGTTAGCATGTGTTGACTAAGAGGTGGGATTATGAATGATGCTTAGTTTTCTACTTAAAAAATGTCTAAATTTTGTAATATGAACGTAAATTGTTTTTATACATGAATTATTTAAAACATACCCTAGAGAATAAAGGGGAATAAGGCTGATTCTAGTACCAGAAATAAAGTACTGTTCTTGTCTTATCTTCTCTTGGTACTCCTGTTAATCTTCCCTGGGCCTGTACCTCACCACACCCTTCTGTGTGATCACACAGTTAGAAACCCCAAAGAGAAAAGGGTAGACTATCAACAAGGGCAAGAGACATTGAGCTCTCTCTAGCAGGCACTATTCTAAGTGCTTTACATAGATTTCTTTAATCTTCACCATAATTCTATAATATAGGTAGTCATACCCCCATTTTGAAGAAATTGAAGCACAGAAGAATTAACTTGGCTAATCTCACACAGCTAATGTGTGATACAACCTAGGCAGTCAGAGAGTGGTGGGAAATGCCTCACTTCCAAATTCGGTCATCAGAAGAGCCCCACGTGGGGCAGGGACTAGGGACTACAGAAGGCAGGGCCCTACTATTTGATCTTTTGTTTCTACCTTCTCTGTTTCCTGCATTCTGAGTCTTCAAACTTTTAGAAACAGATGAATATCAGAGGTCAAAATGAGTTCTGTGTCCTTGTGACCACACTGGGACTTAGCCGGATGGTGATGAGGCTCACCTTTTTCAATAATTAGGGTCAGCGGGAAGATAATCACTATTAAGCCTTCTCCGGGGCACATGTGTGCCTTAACCCAGCCTATCTGGAGAGGCTTTGGATGGAGTCTAAGAGGCAGGACCCCTAATTCTGCCGATGACACTATTTTTGACTCTTTTTCTGCACCCTTCGCAATCCTGCCTCTGTCTCACCCCATCCATTAACCTATGCCTTACAGGACAGAGTACAAGGTCTGGAGTACATACCAGCGAGGACACCCAAATAGAAGATAAATTTCATGGTGATCCAGCTCTTCCCCCGTGAGATGTAGAAGAAAATCAGCAGAGTGTGGAGCGGTTGCTTAGTTGTCTCCTCAGGAACACCTGGTAGACTCAGTGGCTATGGTTAGGTACCGGGACACTCTATGGGATTGGAAAGGAGCTATAGGCATAAACAGGGGAGGGAGATGGCTTCAGAGAGAGAGATGAAAGCTCTTCTGTTTCAGGGAAAGTGGAAGACTATGCCTCTGTTGGCGCATTTCAGGGAAGGAAACTCCTGGATTCAGCTCCTTCTATCTGCTGCCCCTAAAAGCACATCTGTTTGAGGGTAGTACAGTGGTCTGTGGAAATGGCAGCTCTAGGCTCAGGACTTATCTTCCCCACAGAGTTTCTGAGACCAGGGCTGTGAGGGACAATATTCTTTACCTTAGCTCACGGAGAAAGTGTCCTGAGGTTTGCTCTGAACCTCCTAATAGTTACTTATACTCTCCCCAGCCCCTCCCATCTTTGTTACACTAGCTTCATATGTCCCTTTGATCACTATTTCATCACTCAGTCATCATCACTCAGTTGGTGTTTGTTGTCCTAACCAACAGCATTGAGCCAAGAAAATGTGGAAATGAAAAGCATTCATAGAACAGTTATCTTGATAGTTGGGGAATTGTTTACAGTCTAGATGACATTAGGCCTGGTGACAATTCAGAAGGCAGTACCTCTAATACTTAAAGATTTAGATTAATAATAGGCTACCAAAGTCATCCTTGGATAACTGGGAGCACAGCCTAACAAGAAAAAGAGTGGTAACACTAATAGCTGATATCCTCTAAGCATTTACTGAATCCTAGACACTGAGCTAACATCTTTATGGACTTGTTAGTAGAGATTTTATATCAGATTAGTCTGAGATATAAAATTCATTACACTTTGTATCACTCTAACCCTTTAAAGTTTCTTAAACCCATAATCTCATTCCAAATGTCACAACAACCTTAGAAAGAAGAGATAGGGCTGGGCCTGGTATCATTATTTCTGGTGTGTGGGTGGCAGAACTGAAGCAGAGAGAATCTAAGTAATTTTTCCAAAGTCACATGTGGCAGATGATGAGAAGTAGGCCTTGTTACTGGCATAGGGTTGCAGGTCCCCCACTGGGTTACTTAAGGGTGTATGGCCGCTGCTTGAACCTTAATGGCCAATGGAGCAGGTGTCCTTGATGGCCAAGTGGTGAGTCAAGGCCATGGTGCCCAGCCAAGGAGCAGGTGTCCTTGAGTACCCAAACATCCCAGAGAATATCTGAGAACCTAAGGAAAACAGTCCCATCATGCACACACAGTAGGCAAAGAGCCAGAAAATTAGCTTAAAAGCAGCTTAGAGATGGAAAGCGAGGCAGGTCTCTAAAGCTGTCCTCTGCTATCTAGGAGTGTCTCATATGTAAGTCTTACTAAACTTATCCACTGGCCAAGCTGGACTTGTCTGATTCATTCTTTGGTCTCTTGGCTCCCTCCTAGTTTGGGGGGAAGTTTTTTAAAAAATATGATTCTGGATTTTTCTTGTTACAACTAGCATCACAAACGGGGTCAGAGAGAACAAACATCGAGCCAGGAATGGGTGTCTATGGTGGGGAATCCCTGGGCAGTCAGCAATGTCTATGTGGAGTGGAGTTGCCCAACTGCACAACCTTTGTGGGCCACTGCATGAGTACAGGGGTGCTTGGAAAACACTGGCAAGGACTGAATACCTATTGCAAGAAGCCAAGATATTAAAGTATGATAATGATAGTAAATGTGGTGTTATTGCAATAAGACTGGCTAATCAGAAATCATTAGAGCAGGAAAGGGAGAAAGGGTAGAAACTCCTGCAGAAGTTCAAAGCCATGGTTTTCTAATCCTCCAGCTGGTTACATATTACGACCCTTTCTTGTGCACATTTTAAAACTGATGGGCAAATTACAACAAGAAAAATTCAGAGCTCAAATGGTTAATCTACAACTATAGAGTTAAGTAGAGTCTTCTAAAGCTCTATTTCTCTTTCCTTTTCTGCTTGCTTTGAATCTACTGTTATTAAGCTACCGGCATTGAGATAAAACTAATTCAAGGCCAGTTTGAGATTCCATTTTTCTTATACTGTTCAGGCAGTTCTAGCTAAAATGAAAAGAATTAAACTCATGTGGAACTGAGAAAACTATTTTCTGGCTGGACATGGTGCCTCACTCATAATCCCAACACTTTTTAGGAGGCTGAGGTAGGAGGATCACTTGAGCCCAGGAGTCTGAGATCAATCTGAGCAAGATGGTGAGACTCTGTCTCTACAGAAAAATCTAAAAACGTAACTGGGTGTAGTGGCTTATGCCTGTCTCAGCTACTTGGGAGGTGGAGGCACAAAAATCCTTTGAGTTCAGGAGTTTGAGGTTGCAGTGAGCTGTGATCACACCACTATGCTCCAGACTTGGTGAGAGAATGAGGCCCCATCTCTAAAAATAAATGAATAAATAAAATAAAAGTTGTTTTCTTTGTGTTTACCTAGGAGATTATGTTTTACATCCTAAATTTATAACACTATGGTTTGTATTGATACCCATTTAACTGGAATATCATGCACAAACTCTAGTCTATATAGCTCCAATCCCCTCTTTCATGTTGTTGTCATAAAGTATATCTTTGTCTATTGCATAAACAAGAAAATAGATTTATAATTATTTTAATTCCTTTGTCTTGTAAATTTTATGAAATAAAAGGTGGAGTTACAACAACCAAAAATACAATGAAACATTTTTATATTCATCCATGTAGTTATCTTTAGTTGAGATCTTTATATACTCATTAACTTTAAGTTTCTGTCTAGGGTTCTTCCTCTTCAACCTGAAGGACTCCTTTTAGTATTTCATGTAGGGAAGATACTGGTACCAAACTCCCTTAACTTTCGTGTATCTGAGAATGTCTTAATTTCTTCCTGTTTTTTTGAAGGATGGTTTAGCTGAACACAGAATTCTTAGTTGAAAAATTTTTTTCCTTTAAGCATTAAGTATACTACCTTACTACTTTTAGCCTACATAATTTCTGATAAAAAACTGACAGTTGATCTTATGAGAATCCCATGTATGTGACAAGGTGCTTCTCTTTTGCTGCTTTCAAGTTTCTCTCTTTGTTTTTTGACTGCTTATAATGTGCCTTTGTGTGGATCTCTAAGTTTCTCCAGTTTGAGTTCGTTGAGCTTCACTGATGTGTAGATTCATGTTTTCAACAAATTTGGGAAGTTTTAGGCCATTCTTTCTTAAATAATTTTTATGCACATTTCTCTTTGTTTCTTCCTTCTGGGGTTTCCATTATGTGTATGTTCAAGTGCTTGATGGTGTCCCACAGGTACCTTAGTCTGTATTCACTTTTCTTCTTTCTTCTTTCTGCTCCTCAAACTGGATAATAGCAATTGTCGTGTCTTCAAGTTTGCTGATTATTTCTTCTAGCTTAAATATGCCATTGAACCTCTTTAATAAATTTCCCACTTTATTAATTATTATACTCTTTAGCTCTAGAATTTCTGTTTGGTACCTTTTTTTCTATTAAATATTTTTCTCTAAACATTTTTTAAAACTTATTTATTGACATTCTCATTGTTTTCATACATCATTTTCCTGAGTGCCTTTACTTCTTTGTACCTATTTTTCTTTAGTTCTTTGAACATATTTAAGACAGTGATTTAACGCCTTTGTTTATTAAGTTCAATACTGGTCTTCCTCAGGGATGGTTTCTGTTGATGTTGATTTATTTTGTTCTTTTGAATGGACCATACTTTCTTATTTCTTTGAATACTTTGTGATTTTTTTGTTGAACAGTAGACATTTGGATATTATAGAGTCACAATTCTGTAAGTCAAATTATTTGTCTTCCCAAAAGTTTGTTGTTGTTGTTTTTTAATTGTTGAAGCCTTTTTTTAATTGTTGAAGTAGACATCCACTTGTTTAGTGATTTTTTAATACTAATTTTATAAAGACTGTATTCCTAGACATATATGGTCATTGAAGTCTCTGTTTCTTTAGCTGTGTTTAGCTAATGTTTTGACAGAGATTTCACTGAATTCCTGGAACACAATACAAAAAACAAAACAAAACAAAAGCTTCAAAAGCTAACAAACAACAAAAAAGTCAAAACACAAGTAAACAAGGAAACAAAAAAAAGAACACCCAAACAATCTCTTTCATCTTAGTAGGTTGACTCTGTGATGGTGTAGTTCTCCAGTACGTAACCAGGCTTAAACTGAACCTAGATGTCAGTCAAAAGTAAACGGTTAGGATCTTTTTTGATCTTTTCTGATAATGTATTTTGCCCCTAGATAAATGTGTGATTTTCTGAATTTCCCAGTATAGATTGTTTCTTTTGAGTTCCATAGTTTCCCAAAGAAACTTTCCCTGACATTTCCTCTGAGACTTTAGATAGTGTATTATATGTCTCAATAGTAATCTTTTGCCCTGCAGAATTTTTGTTTTACGATATTCTTACACAATGGCTGCCACTTTTTGCCATGAGTAGAATCTGTGTTAAGTGAAACAAAGATTAGCACATTGTTCCAGTCCTTCAGGTAGTCCAGACAGATTAGAATAGACATACATAATACTTTGTGAATGAGGTTTGCTCTGCACCCTCTGGAACCAGAGGGTGATACAGGGGATATAGGCTGTCATTTTCAAGACTGCTGGTGAGGTGGGGAGAGAGTGGGCAAAGGTAAGTAAAAACACCATGAGGCTTTCCTAATGTTTTTGAGTTGTGTTTTTTTCTTGTATCAGTGTTCACTTGGTTGCTAAAATACTGAATATTTTCTGAAGTTCTAATAAAGTTGATTTTGGGAGTTTCGGGTTGTTTTTGTCTTTTCAGTTAAGAGTCAGGAGCTTGAAGCTGCCTATTCCACTATTTTTTCATGTTACTCATTCCTGACCTACATCAGGTTTTTCTAGAGGAAGAGAGCCAATAGTATATGTGTATACACACATGCACATGCACACACACACATACACATACACATACGCTCCCTTTCATATGTATATGAAAGGCAATTTATTAGGGAGAATTGGCTCACAAGATTACAAAGGTGAAGTCCCCAAATAGGTTACCTCCAAGGTGGGAAATGAGAAAAGCTGGTAGTGTAGCTCAGTCCCAGTTCAAAAGCCTCAAGACCAGGGAAGCTGACAGTATAGCTTCCAGTCTGAGGCAGGTTGCTGGTGCAAGTCCTAGAGTCCAAAGGCTGAAGAACCTGGGGTCTGATGTTCAAGAGCAGGAGGAAAAAAGACATTTCATTCTAGAAGGGAGAGAGAAAAAGAAAGAGAGAGTAATGTAAGAAAGCTGAATGTCCCCCTTCTGCAAACTTTATTCTAGCCTCACCCATGGCTAGAATAAAGCCTTCTCTTCCAGTCCACTGACCCACATGTCAGTCTCCCCTGGAAACACCCTCACAGACACTCCCAGAAACAATGCTTCACTGTCCATCTAGGCATCTCTCAATCCAGTCAAGTTGACACCTGTGTTAACCATCACAGAGAGTGTAGTCTCTGTAGGGTTAAATGGAATTAGAGAGATGCACATGAGAGAGTGCAAGACTGACTTGACCTGTTTATAACCAGGACTTAGAGCCTAGAGAAAGACAGCCTGGGTTTTGAGAAACTCTTGATGAGGGAGATTTCAAGTTTTCCCGTTACTCAAAACTTTTAAGAGTTCTCAAACCTGATTAGTCTCAGGAGACAAGAGCTGAAAGTTTCTTTGGTGTTTCCTTCACTGCATCCCCAGGGTTTCTCTGAACTAACTTTCCTTAGTGAATAATATTCCTTAGGGATGCACTGCAGAGTGAAAGAAGGAGGGAAAGAGAAAGAGGGAAACAGTGGGGCATCCCATGGCATTATGATTTCTAGACTTTCTCCTCAATGTTTGTGTGAAATCGGTTTTCTCTTTCACTGAGAGTGAAGAAGCAGCAGCTTCCTCTGGCCCACAGAGCAATCTCAGCACTAATCAGTCAGGAAGCAGCCTGGGTCGAGTCCTAGGCAGCCATTCAACTTTTTACTTCAGGGTATTTCTCTGGAGGTGAGTGTTTTCCAGGAGTTCTGCTCTGTGAAGGAGAAACTAGGAGAGGGTCAGGATGGGAAGTTCTGGGCTTGTTTGCCCTATAGGATGAGGATATTCCGATTTTAGAGTAATAGACTCATCTTCAAATTCTTCTTGCATAGCAGAAAGCACTTTCAAGGATTCTCTGACTCAGTGCTTGACATAGGCACAGGTCGATAAAAATTAAAAAAATAGCCAGGCGTGGTGGCGGGCGCCTGTAGTCCCAGCTACTCAGGAGGCTGAGGCAGGAGAATGGCGTGAATCTGGGAGGCGGAGTTGGCAGTGAGCCGAGATTGCTCCGCTGTACTCCAGCCTGGGTGACAGAGCAAGACCCCGTCTCAAAAAAAAAAAAGTCTCAGAGAGAGTGCTGAATGATGACTGGGCAGTGTCTCATTGAGGACAGAAGGGAGAGAAAGCAGCTGCCTTCAGCATTGACCATAGCCAAGTGTGCCTAGGCTCTGATCATAGATTCATCCTTTAATTGATGAATTCATTCAGAAATAGTGCTAGATCGTGAGACACAATCAACAAGGATGACAATCTTCTTGCTTTCATGGTGCTTACATTGTAAAATGAGTGACAGAAAGTAAACAAAAAGAAAACATATAATTTCAAGTGATGAAGGCTAAAGAGAAAAGTAGATCTTAGTGAGGGAGATAGCGAGTGAAGGGTAGTATGTGTTTTTTTAGACAGAATGATGAGGACAGTTTACCTGAACTTGGACACTTAAGCAAAGACCTGCAGGAAGTAAGGGATGAAGCCCAGAAACTCTAAGATACTCAGGAGATGGGGTCTATTTTATGTTAGTGACAGCTGACTCTTTAATTTCTGGTATGATTTTGGGAGAAAAATGTGATTGTATAAGGAACATTGTAAAGTTGGTTCTGATAGTTTATGCTGTTTTCTTTTATTCCTCTGGAGGGACAGGAGCTTGGAGCTTTCTAGTCCAATATTCTGCTCACATCACTCACAGTTCCCTGCCCTGAGGATTTTATTTATTTATTTATTTATTTATGTATTTATGTATTTATGTATTCATGTATTTATTTATTTTTATTATACTTCAAGTTCTAGGGTACATGTGCATAACGTGCAGGTTTGTTACATATGTATACTTGTGCCATGTTGGTGTGCTGCACCCATCAACTCGTCAGCACCCATCAATTCGTCATTTATATCATGTATA
>NW_016809984.1:1421994-1431607 GCF_001698545.2 Rhinopithecus bieti
GCACTGGGAGTTGGAGTCTGGAGCTGTTCCTATTCGGCCATCTTGCTCCGCCCCCGCCCTGAGGATTTTTAATGTGTATCTTGGAAACTTTTATGGAGGCTTCTGCTTGTGAACAGCTTAGGCTTTGAAGGGCTAAATGGATTAAGAAAATGCATGTAAGAGAACATGGGGCTTACTCGAAGTGTTTGATACTAATCAGGACTCGTAGCATAGAGGAAGGCAGCGTGAGTGTTGATATACTCTTGACGAGGAAGATTTTAAATTCACTCAATATATAAAACTTTTAAGCATTCTAAGACTTGATTGGCCTCAGAATAGAAGAGCTGAAACTTTCCTTTTTCTCTCCTTAACTGTGTCCCCAGAGTTTCCCTGAACTAGCTTTCCTCAGTGAATAACATTCCTCAGGAACACAGTGTGAAGGGAAAGAGGAAGGGGGAGAGAAAGAGTCAAACAGTGCAGCATCCCATGGTGCTATAATTCCTAGACACTTTCCTAAATCATTGTGTGAAGACAGTTTCCTTTTTCAATGAGGGTTAAGGCAGCAGCAGCTTCCTCTGACCCACGGAGCTGCCTCAGAACCTATCAGGCAGATCCAGAGGGCCATACAACATTTCACTTCAGTTTCTTTCTTGAAGGTAAATGCCTTCCAGTAGATTTTCTCTGTGGAAGAAAGAGTGAGTTTCAGGATGGGATGGGATGTTCTGAGTCAGCATACCATCTAGAACAGGGACACCCAGATCCTGAATTGTGGGCTAGTGTAGCAGCAGAGTAGATGGGCTGAACTCCAAATCCCTCCTTCATAGCAGAGATCACTTTCATCTCTTCTGTGGCCCAATGCCGGATATAGCACAGCTCCTTGCTGTTGTCAGAAACATTATCTCTCCTTTCTTTTCAGGTGGTTCTAGGTAAACAGAGATTGTGGAAATTGGACTGAGCTCTTTCATCAAGTTGGTCCTTGTTACCCGACTGTCATTTTATAAGAGGCCTCAGAGAGAGGACTAACAGATTACTGGGCATTGTCTCAGTGAAGACAGAAGGGCGAGAAAGCAGTTTCCTTCAGCATTAGCCATAACCAGGCCTGGAAAGGCTTTGTTTGTAGATTTTTTCTTTAATTGATCAATTCATTGATTAATTCAGAAATAGTACCACCTCATTCTGTATGAGATACAGTAAACAAGAACAATACATTTCTTGTTTTCATGGTGCTTACACTGAAAAATGAGTGACAGAAAATAAACATAAGGTAAACAAATATTTTCTGGTGATGAAGGCTAAAATGATAAATATATTCTAATAAGGTGATAGAGAGTGAAGTATAGTATGTATTCTTTTAGAAAGAATAAAGAAGAAAGTCTCCCTGAGCTTGGACACTTGGGCAAAGACCTGAAAGAAGTGAGGAGTAAAGTCTACAAGTCCTAAGGTGTTCAGGATATGGGGTCTATTTCATGTCAGTGACAGCTGAATCTTAAATTTCTCATATGATGTTGAGAGAAAAATGTGTTTATAGAAAGAACATTGGCTTTGTGACTTCCCAAATTTTCTGTTAGCCTGAGATCAGAGCCGTCTGTATTTGAGACCTGGGCTGGACCCAGGTGTCACACTTGGTGGCTTTGGCTCCCTGATGGATCCAGGGCTTTGAGCACTCCTGGAGGCAGGAGATGTTGAAATTGAACCTAAAGTCTCTTGTTTGGCAGCCCCAGTGTGAGGTCAGTGTGGGACAGATAGAAGCTGAGGATAAAAGTCCCTCTTATGTATCCTGTCTGAATCTTTCTTCTCTCACAATGATGAAAAGAGTTGTCAGAGTCTTAAAGAGAGATGACCAGGCTCAAATCAGCCGAGGTGCTGGCTGCCTGCCTTCTGTGAGAAGACAACATTCACTGAGGACAGGAGCAAGGGAGGCTTTCATCCCCAAGACAGGGAGGAAGAAAGGAGTAATCCATCCTGGGAACCAACTGACTAATAGATTGAGAGATACTCAGTCCTTGCCCTCGAGAATTTTCAGAAATTTCTCCGGAGAGTTCCCTACTCTCACCAACACACAACAATGATGATGAAGGTAAAGCAAAAACTTCAAAATAAACATCCTGTAAATGGAACCTACATTCTGATGAACCAGAGAAACCAAGAATCCAGCTCAGAGGCATTGGCCAGGAAAGTTGTTGTATAGAACATGACACTGGAGCAGGAACTTACAGGACAGAAAATACGTGGCAAACGAGTAATTTCGGACATTTTAGATGGAAGGGAGTTAGTGGTAGAAGGGAACACACTGTGGTCTTGGAGGCTGACTGCTGGCTGTTCAGAGTGGAGCAGGAGGCAGGTGAACTGAGCATTGAGGGGTGCAGTGGTGCATGCTGGGATGGGTGACAAGATCTCATGTCTATGGTATGACACTGGGGACTGGGATCATCTTCGTGGCCAACACAATTTTTCTCACACATTGTGCATATTTAGAGAAAGTACCACTAACCATATACAGGGAATAGTAGAAGACGAATGCCTAACCATATACAGGACTAACCATATACAGGGAATAGTAGAAGACGAATGCCTACCCTTCTAGTCATGGTGTGCAGCCTGTGAGCAGGAGGGGGATTTCAGAACAGTTTCTACTTCTGTTGGGACAGGAAACCATATTAACTCTCTTTTGTTTTCTAGATTTCAGAAGGGAAAAGCACTCAGAAGTAAATATTGAGGACTTACTCTAGCACCATTGATTTTTTTCTCTTAGGCTTCCCTGGCTCTCAAGAAGTACTCCGTATCCAGTAGCATCGCTGCTGGTTTTAGCGGTGACCCCTTTTCTGAACCCTTTCATACAGGCCTTTGGAGATGGCATGAAACGCTGCTATGAGCTCCTCAGAATTTAGCTCTGTCCTGGGGACAATCCTCATCGTGGACTTCAGTAATCTGAAGGTACTAATTTAAACCTAAAATGACAGTTCTCATCATCAAATAGTTTGTAATCTACAAGGGATATTTAGGGTATAGACAGTGCTTCAATTTATTATTGGGTGACTTCTATAAGGGAAATCAATTTATTCTTTTTAATGTATATAGATACATGTCCCAAAATAAATATGACAAGTGTAAACATCTGAAATACACGAAGATTTTAGAACTCTCAGACTGTGAATGGAAAAACAAGAAATGTGTGATTTATCTGATGTCTGCTGTAGTAATCTGATTCTAGGTGCCAGAATTATCTTCCCCTATATTGCCTTGTTGTTTCATGGTGTATTCTCGTTATGTAACCCTCACTATTGTGTCTCTCAGTGACTTGTGGTCCAGCCTCAAGCTTTGAACTTTCCTTGTAGTTCCTGCCTCAAATGTCCAATGGTGACAGTAACTTTCTATGGGTTTTCTGACTGGCAGTTGTGAGAGTGAACTCACTCCCCCACCCTGACTGCTTAGCAATCTTCAGGATGAATGTGTGTTGATACAGGTTTATCCCTATTTTGTGTACCTTCTTAGGCATAGATGAAAGGATTTGGAAATAAACTTTTTTTTAAACTAATGTCGCTAACATCATTATGGCGGCCTTAAATGAGGGAGCACGATGGCGGTATGTTCTGGAAGGCGATGTGATAAGGGATAGCTGGCTTTGCTGTGTCCTTGGGCTGAGGGTGGATTGGAGAGAGGGCAGAGGGACAGGTGGCCTGTGGCCTCTTTTCCTCTGTCTCACACATTCTTCAATCCTGATTTGGTACATTCACCCTCCACGTTCCCTTTGCTATCCCACTTCCTGCTCAGTTTCTTTATTAATTTCACTTATTCTCTCTCTCTCTCTGTTAGTACCAGATTCATTTATTTGTTCCTTTCCCCCCTTCATTTACTCACAAAAACTGAGTTTACCAAGCCACCTTCTAGCTCCACATTGAGTTCCCTTAATCCTTATATCTCAGTTTCTGTATTGCCCCATCATCTCCCTTGTTCCTGTCATATCCACTATCTCAATTAATATTTCTGTATTGCATGACACAGATTTCTTCTGCATTCTTACACAAGTGATTACACATGTTTGGTGGCAACCCAAATGGACATCAAAAGGTGACTACTCATATAATTTATGGGACTTTCATCCAGTTGAAGATTACATAACTGTAGGAAGAATGAGAAAGTTTTGTCATTAAAAGAAAGTTCTTCAGGGTACACTTTTGAGAAAGAAGAGCAAAGAGTAGACCAATTTGTTTATGTGTTACCTTTTTGTAAGAACAAAGCAAAACTCTGTTTATATTTCTATTTGGGTATAATTGCATGAAGAAATGCCTAGGAGGGAAACCAGGAAATCAGTTACCTTGGGGATGTGTTGGTGGGAATTGTATTCATGGGAATAGTCTGTGAGGCAGGCTGTTTATGATACAGCTGTGTACATTGCTGTCACTGCTGCTTCATAATAATGTGTTACCAACTCAAAAATAAAAGACATCATTCTGCTTCTAATTGCCAAGGAAAGTGTGCTTGCTTATCCAAATATCTGACTGTAACAAAGGACATATTTTGACAGAAGAATCTTTAGTAACTCTAGATAGTTTGTAATGTTTCCGCAGAGCTGAGTAGTGGTAATGGGAGAAGAATAAGGGAGAAGAGATGGAGCTTCACATTTCTCTCATTCTGAGGCCTTCACTACTTTTGTAAGAATATACTGTTTGAATATTGCGGGGGCTTCTTTTAATTATCTTATGTGTGTTGAAATTATCTTTGTCCAGTCTGTTTTTTGTTGAACTCTTTGCATCTTAATGAAATCGTCTGTCATATAGAGGTATTCATTTTGCTTTTGTCCAGTTAATTATTACTTTTATGATATATATTTCTGTAATCATTTAAAAAGTTTTTATCTGTTCAAATGATTTAACAAAAGTCCATTGTAATATTTACATGCCCTGACAGGGCAGACGTAATACAATAGTTTTTATTTTAATAAAGAGAATAATGGGAAAGCATGTGCAAAATTTAAAAAAATATTTTCAGTAATCATATTGATGGAGATAGTATTCCAGGATGGTTGCGAGTATAATGTGAAATAAAGGAAATGTGTCCTTTATTTCAAATAAAAATGGAATATTCTATTTCTTAATATATTATGGAGGAGCTTAGGTAAATCTCTATACATGGGCAGACTCAGTGCATGTGCTCTCTCTCTTTCTCTGTCTCTTACTCCTGGCTCTTTTCATTGCCATAACTTAGCAACACTGGCCAATTCGATTACAATGAACATTCCTAGGCCCATATTGTAGTTTTGCAATACAATTTCCTGGTAAGAGAAATCAGGGCTTCTTGGAGAAATGACTGATTTCTCATCTAGGATGGAGAATCCACAAGATGAACTTGAAAAATCATATCATACCAGATATGAAAGATTACTAGGGTCATATTAGAATATTCAGGACTCAATTAGAGGAGACTTCTACTGGCCAAAGATGAAAGAAGTTATGCTTCCAACATATCAACTATTTTTAAATGTATGAGTTCACAATATTTAAAAAAGTAATCACCTTCCAAAGATAATATTTATTATTCATCAGACCCAAGCTTCTGTGAACTTACCAACTTATAGAAAAATATGTAGAGAACAGGAATTGGGAAAATGCAGATTATAAGAATTCTACCATAAAAACACCTGAGTTTCTCAACAAATAGATTGGAAAGAGGTGAAAAGGCTATAGAGAGAATCTGAAGATTAGATGTCAAGAACGTATCAAATTAAAAAATGTAGAAGACTAAGCTATAGTGTGTGACAATTTAAACTGGAGTGATAAAATCTTTAAGGAATACAAATAAGTGATTACTTAAAGGTAAAGATTATCATTACTTCTGAGGATGTCATGAGTGAATTGGAATAGGACACATGAATGGGCTTCTGGGGTTGCTATTAAAGTTGTAGTTATTGATTCATGGGGTGGTTGCAAAAGAATTTCTTAAGCTATACATGTGTTCAGTGTAGTGTTTCTATATACATGTTTCACTTTAAAATAAAATGATTTAACCTTCTCTATATATTCTAACAGTTTCAATTTCTGATTTTGATATTTATTTAAAAAGTAGGTTATTATTTATTTTGAGATAGGTTAAAGGTTGATGACGACCTGGACCTCTAGAAATCACAGCCTTAGGCAAGTATTAAGGGCTAAAGGTTTATTTGTTGGGGGGATGCACTTCTACTATAGCAAAGGAAAACGAAGTGAGACAGGAAAGCATGGTAAAGAATGCAGTATGATGAATAACCATGTGACCATTGTTTCCTGATGATTAGCTGATGACATAATTGTCTATATAGAAAGCCTCTAAGATTCTACCAGAAAACTCCTGTAAGTGATAATATATTTTAGCAAGGCTGAAAGAGACAAGGTCAACATGCAAAAGAAATTACTCACAATGAACAATTGGAATTAAAATCTATAAAATAATATCATTTTTGATATCTCCAAAAAAGAGAAGTACTAGGTATGAATCTAACACCTCCGGGATTGGATTCTCCATTCATGGATTGGAAGATACAATATTGTTAATATGCTAATTATTTCCAATTTCATTAATGGATTCACGCAATCCCAACAAAATTTTAGCAAGCTTTAATGCAGATAGTAACAAAATAATTTTAAAATTTATAAAGAGAGGCAAAAGTTATAGAATGGCCCAAACAACATTGAAAAAGAAGAACAAAGAAGACTCACATTACACAATGTGAAGACTTTTAGTAACGTTACAATATCAAGACAGTGTGGTGTTGCAAAATGATAGGCATATAAGATTAATGAAAGAGAGTAGAGAGCCTAGAAATAGATCTAAACAACTGTCAACTTAATTTCTACAACATTGCAAAGGAAATTCAGTAAAGAAGGGGTAATTTTTCCAAAAAACAGTGTTAGAATAGTTCAATGTTTCTATGCAATATATATAAAATATGTATAAAAAAGAAAATATGCACCATGGAATATTACACAACCATAAAAAAGAATGAGATTATGTCCTTTGTTGCAAAATGGATGGAGCTGGAAGCCATTATCCTAACAAACCAACACAGGAACAGAGAACCAAATACTGTATGTTCTCACTTATAAGAGGGAGCTAAATGTTGAGTACATGTAGACAAAAAGAATGGAACAACAGTTATCAGGGCCTACTTGAGGGTGGAGGATGGAAGAAGGGTCCTCACCAAAAACTACCTATTGGGTACTATGCTGATTACCTGTGTGTTGAAATAGTCAATGCACCAAACCCTCATGACATGCAATTTACCTGTGTAACAAACCTGCACAATGTACCCCGAGCCTAAAATAAAAGTTTTCTAAAAAAAAAAAAAGAATTTCAGCATGTAAATTGTGACTTACCTAAAATTAGATAAAATGACTTTAATGTAAATGCAAAATTATGAAACATCTAGGAGAAAATCTACATGACCTTAAGTTTGGTGGTTAAGTTTTAGATAAAATACTAAAAACACAATGAATAAAAGAAAAACAACTGTCAAAATTGAAAACTTATGCTGTAGAAAAGTCACTATGAAGAGAACAAAAAGATAAGGCACTGGCTGGAAGTAAATATTTGAAAATCTCATATCTGATAATTTGTATCCAGTACATTCACACGCGCGCGCACACACACACACACACACACACACACACACACATACACACACACACACACCTGGAAACTCAATAATAAGAAAATGAACAGCTCAATAAAAAATTATGGAAAAGATCTAAATAGATATATCCTGAAGAAGATGTCAGGTGATATGTTTTCACATGAAAAGACACTCAATATCATTCGTCATTAGGGAAATGCAAATTAAAACAACAGTGAGATACCACTATAACCCTGTTAGAATAGCTAAAATAAAAAGACTACTGACAAATTCGAAATGCTGAGAAGGATGTGTAGCATCAGAAACTCTCATTTATTGCTGCTTGGAGTGCAAAATATTTAAACCACTGGAGAAGGCAGTTTTGATATTTCTTGTATAGTTAAACACAGACTTCACATACAAGGCAGTAATTTTGCTTGCAAGGTATTTCCCCAAGGGAAGTGATAATTCAAATCAGTGCAAAAACCTGCACATCACTATTTATAGAAGATTTATTCATAATTGTCAACAATGCGAAGCAACCAAAATGTCCTTCAATAAGTGAATGGTTAAAGCAATTGTAATCCATTTATACAAAGGGAATACTATTCAGTGATAAAAAGGAGAGAGCTAATAATTTTCATTACAAAATGGA
Source organism: Rhinopithecus bieti (assembly GCF_001698545.2). Classification (NCBI taxonomy): domain Eukaryota; kingdom Metazoa; phylum Chordata; class Mammalia; order Primates; family Cercopithecidae; genus Rhinopithecus; species Rhinopithecus bieti. Next base: position 1,430,214 of record NW_016809984.1, read on the forward strand.
TGAATCTCAAATGAATTTTACTAAGTGAACAAAGCTATAGCAAAAGGCAACATATTATATGATTCAATTCTAATGACAACCTATAACAAAGGAGAAAGTTATAGAGATGAGAAAAAGATAAGCAAAGACTTTTGTCTTTGAGATATGTAAGGAAGAAGTATTTGACTAGAGAATTATAGAGGGATTTTGGGGTGATGGGATTAACTTATGTGATCAGATATATTATGCATTTGCCAAGCTCATAAAATTTTACAGCAGAAAAATAAGCTTTGATGTATGGAAATATAAAAATATCAGAGGAAGCTGGGGATCTTAAGATAGAATGCAGACTGTGAAAGAATAATTTTTGTGTGATATAACATCACTGAAGACTGGGGGGGGAAATAGAACTGCCTTAATTAACTTTGGAAAACAGTATTTTGATGAAAACTGTAAGGCAAAAAGTAGAAGAACTATACACCATCACTGTACTCTCATTACTAAAGTTGATTCTAACAGAGAAAAGTGTTAACAATTTTGAAATTTCTGTACATGTAAACTGGAGTTCAACAAGTACAAAAAGGGTTGCGGATGGCAATAACCCCACTAAGAAGAGAAAAGTTAAAGAGATGCAGGCAGAAAAGGGCAGAATGCACCATGTGGTACTGAATTAGAGTCAAAGACATCAGCTGGAGCTCATGTTTAGCTTGATATAGAGGCAGATGGATAGATACGAAAATTATTATAGATACATATATTTAGTTCCTAGATCTGTCTGCTGAGGAAACCTAGAAACAGTAATTATTTCTCTACCTTGTGTTGGGATCTGGTTTTGTAATAATACCCAATAACATAAACCAGGGCTCCTTGGAGATGTGGCTGATTCAGGGTCTCAATAAGAAAAATCAAGATAAGGCTGGAGCATCTACAGAAATGCTTTTCAAAACAAAACTGGCACAAGACAAGGATGTCCTCTGTCACTGCTTCTATTCAATATAGTGTCGGAAGTTCTGGCTAGGGCAATCAGGCAAGAGAAAGAAATAAAGGGTATTCAATTAGGAAAAGAGGAAGTCAAATTGTCTCTGTTTGCAGATGACATGATTGTATATTTAGAAAACCCCATCGTCTCAGCCCAAAATCTCCTTAAGCTGATAAGCAACTTCAGCAAAGTTTCAGGATACAAAATCAATGTGCAAAAATTACAAGCATTCCTATACACCAATAATAGACAAATAGAGAGCCAAATCATGAGTAAACTCCCATTCACAATTACTACAAAGAGAATAAAATACCTAGGAGTACAACTCACAAGGGATGTGAAGGACCTCTTTAAGGAGAACTATAAACCACTGCTAAATGAAATAAGAGGACACAAACAAATGGAAGAACATTCCATGCTCATGGATAGGAAGAAT
>NW_016809984.1:1434068-1451568 GCF_001698545.2 Rhinopithecus bieti
CAATCTACCCATCTGACAAAGGGCTAATATCCAGAATCTACAAAGAACTCAAACAAATGTACAAGAAAAAAACAACCCCATCAAAAAGTGGGCAAAGGATATGAACAGACACTTCTCAAAAGAAGACATTTATGCAGCCAACAAACATGAAAAAATGCTAATCATCACTGGTCATTAGAGCAATGCAAATCAAACCCACAATGAGATACCATCTCATGCCAGTTAGAATGGCGATCATTAAAAAGTCAGGAAACAACAGATGCTGGAGAGGATGTGGAGAAATAGGAACGCTTTTACACTGTTGGTGGGAGTGTAGATTAGTTCAACCATTGTGGAAGACAGTGTGGTGATTCCTCAAGGATCTAGAACTAGAAATACCATTTGACCCAGCCATCCCATTACTGGGTATATACCCAAAGACACATGCACATGTATGTTTATTGCAGCACTGTTCACAATAGCAAAGACTTGGAACCAACCCAAATGCTCATCAATGATAGATTGGATTAAGAAAATGTGGGATATATACAACATGGAATACTATGCAGCCATAAAGAGGATGAGTTCCTGTCCTTTGCAGGGACATGGATAAAGTTGGAAACCATCATTCTAAGCAAACTATCACAAGGACAGAAAACCAAACACCGCATGTTCTCACTCATAGGTTGGAGTTGAACAACAAGAACACATGGACACAGGGCGGGAAACATCACACACTGGGGCCTGTAGGGGGTGGGGGCCTGGGGGAGGGATAGCATTAGGAGAAATACCTAATGTAAATGATGAGTTGATGGGTGCAGCAAACCAATGTGGCACATGTATACCTATATAACAAATCTGCACATTGTGCACATGTACCCTAGAACTTAAAGTATAGTAAAAAAAACAAAAAAGAAAAAAAATTCACAATAAAAAAAAGAAATGCTTTTCAAAACAAAAGGATGGAGCATGTCAAAGGGATACAGGACCCAACCTGAGTCTCAGTCTTAGTCCCTGTGGGATGCTATAATGGAATACTATAGAGTGCATGGCTGATACATAATAGAAATGTACTTCTCACAGCACTTGAGGCTGAGAAATTCAAGATTAAAGCACTAGGACATGTGGTGTCTGGTGGTGGTAGAAGGGGCAAGGGAGGTCACTGGGGTATTTTTAATAGGGTCACTAATCACACTTATAAGGGTTCCTTCATCATGACCTAATCACCTTCCAAAAGTCCAACCTCTGAATGTCATCATCTTGGAGACTGTGTTTCAAGAATTTAGGGGGAACACAAACATTCAGTCTATAGCAGCTCCCAATGGCCAAAGTTAGAAAAATTTAGCAAATTAAATGATGCAGTTTGAATAACTTATAAAATATTGATTTTCATAAATATGTAATATAAATGAATGAATGAATAAAGAAAGAATTTAAGAAATTACTTTTCTTTTTCAGAACTGCTTTTGCTATTCTCTAACCATTGCCTTTCCATGTAAATATTGAAATCGGTCTGTAGGTATCCACTAAAAACTTGCTGACATTTTGATTAGGAATGTATTGAAACCTTAGATCAAATTGTCTTAAAGCCTCACAGAATAGGATTCTTTCAATTCATGTGTCATTCTAAATGTTTACCCTGACCGCATGGTCGAATGGCAATTCTTTGGTGGTAGGAAGTCAATCCCTAATTTTTTCTGTCTCCCATACATGTTCTCAAGTCTTATTTTTAATTTAGGCATATTTATCTCTTCTCCATGGCATCAGGCTTCCTCACAAGTCTTCCATCAGTGTGTGCCAGTGAATCTTATATCTTTCTATTGCCATGACAGCAGTGTACAAAACTATCTAACAGGTTTTACAACTCCTCAGAAGCCATGTTCATTTATCAGATCATTATTTTAGAATTGTCATCCATTTTGGTTCCTATAGCTTCAATCCAAAGAGTTAACATTGTTTTTGAATACCATGCCTGATGTCATCTTTTCCACTCAAGTACACTATCAGTGGTTAACAACTGTGAGCTTATTATAGACTCTGCATCAGAGGAGTCTACCCAAACTTGGAGTCTCCCTATTCAAAAGAACTGCCTAAACAGTTACTTCTATACTCACATACTCATTTTTATATGTAAATACTTATATTTTCTATTAATAACCCTTGGACTCCAAACTAAAAGGAAACAGCTGAAACCAAAGGGACACAAGAAAGTATCTGTATAGCTCATGTATAGTAAATCTACCTTCTGTACTATCTTCCTTTAGAAAATTATTTCCAGAATTTTCATTGTTCATTTTCTGTTTAGGTCATAATCTTCTATGCACCATGTCAAATGATCTTATATTAGCAAACAAGTAAGCAGAAGTTCCCAGTTTTTCAGATCACAATATGGACCTACATGGACAGTAAGTAGTCATAACATAGAACATGTTTTGATTACATGTATCTTTCACGTGTGTATCTGTGCTATTGTAGTAAATGTAAACAGAAGTTTGTGTAAAAATAATGTTGAATTTGTGGTAGTTTTTGCCAAGAAAATGTTTTAACTGTACTTTCATCATTAACTGTGATGTTTTAACTATATTTATATTTTAATTTAAATATTTAAAATCATAATCATATAGGCATAGATAAAAGAATTTCAAGTAATTGTAAGTGATTGATATCGAAAATGGCAGATTGTTTCTCTTTCCCATTCCCGATTGTTTTTTTTTTTTTTTGAGACAAGTCTCGCTCTGTCGCCCAGGCTGGAGTGCCAGTTGCCGTATCTCAGCTCACTGCAAGCCTCCCACCTCCCGGGTTTACGCCATTCTCCCTCCTGCCTCAGCCTCCCCGAGTAGCTGGACTACAGGACCCGCACCACGACCCGGCTAGTTTTTTGTATTTTTAGTAGAGACGGGGTTTCACTGTGTTAGCCAGGAGGTCTCCCGATCTCCTGACCACTCGTGATCCACTCCGTCTCGGCCTCCCAAAGTGCTGGGATTACAAGGCTGAGCCACCACGCCCGGCCTCTCTTTCCCATTTTACTCATGGTACTACTCTTCAGAGTCAAACACTTCCAACTATTTTTTTGGTACATATTTAGTAATAATATGCTTATATAAATATTTCTTAATTTATCAATTTTATTCTTTCTGTAATTAATAAGTTACTTATTAATTTTTAACTGCAATTCCTTTCCCCCCCTCCCCAAATAGTTCTACACACATCCTAAACTTAAACCTAACAAAGCTCTGGCTTTGTGTTCTGTAGGCCTGGTATAGAGCTCTTGTCCAGGGACATCCATTCACAGTTTTCATGCGATGGCTTTTGTTTTACCAACTTTTCTGTCTTCTTTTTTGGTTTGCTTCCAAGTTTTGATGAAGCAGAGCTTCTAGCATCTTTTTCTGTTGCTACTTTTAGGATCCTTTCTTTATCTTAGGTCTGCTACTGATTATAGTATGTCATGGGGTATCTCATTTGGATTGAATCTGATGCTTCATATCGTATACTTAGATAGTTACATCTTTCTCTAGGTTTGGAAAGTTTTCTGCTATTGTTTCTTAAATACTATTTATACCCCTTTCACTTTCTATGCCTTCTTTTGAGTCCTGATGACCCATACTTTTGGTCTTTTGATATTATCCCATAAGATTTTAAAATTTCTTTTCATTCTGTTTTTTACTTGTGCTCTGTATTGTTAAATACTTTGAGTTCACACATTATTTCTTCTGTTTGATCAATTCTGCTGTTGATGTTATGTATTGGGATTTAAAACTTAGTTTATTATATATTTCAGCTTCAGGATTTCCTTTTTAATTTCTATTTATCTGTTAAGTTTCTCATTAATTTTTATATTGTTTTCTATATTTTCTTGAGATTCTCTGAGCTTCATTAAAATAGAAACTTTGAATTCTTTGTTAGGCTGTTCTTCCAGCTCCATCTCTTTAGGTTCAGTCAGTGGCACCTTATTTTGTTCAATGGCACCTTATTTTGTCTGCTTAGTGATGTCATGATTCTCTGATTTTTCTTGACCTTGTGGCTGTGTGTCGATGTTTGTACAGTGAAATACAGATTTAACGCCGTCTTCACAGGCTGCCTTTGTTTTCCCGTGTTCTTCAACAGTAAGCTAGTTTTGAGAGATTCAGGGCAGGTTTACTGGTAGAGTCCCTGTGCTTGTGATTGCTCCATCTGTTGCATCACTAGGGGGTGCTCTAAGGCCAGGCTGCCACAGAAGGAATCCCATGGCCACTGAGGTTGATGTAGCCTTGGCTCTCACTGAAATCATATGGCCATTGAGATTTGTAGCACTGAGGCCTGACCGAGACCTGTGGCTTCTATGGCCTACCTTTTCTTAGGATTGCCTTGGCTATTCAGGATCTTTTTCTTGGTTCCCTATGAATTTTAAAGTAGTTTTTTTTCCAGTTCTGTGAAGAATGTCATTGGCAGTTTAGTAGGAATAACACTGAATCTATGCGTTGCTTTAGGCATTAAGGCCATTTTAATGATATTGATTCTTCCTATCCATAAGCATGTAACATTTTTCCATTTGTTTGTATAACCTCTGATTTTTTTTAGCAGTGTTTTTCAGTTTTCTTTGCAGAGATCTTTCATTTTCCTGGTTAGCTGTATTCTTAGGGGGGTGTGTGTGTGTGTGTGGCAATTGTGAATAGAATTGCATTCCTCATTTTGGCTTTCAGATTGACTGTTGTTGTTGTATAGGAGTGCATCATGTCATCTGCAAACAGGGATAGTTTAATTTCTTCTCTTCCTACTTAGGTGTTTTACTTCTTTCTCTTGCCTGATTGCTCTGGCCAGGACTTCCAATATTATGTTAAATAGGAGTGGTGAGAGAGAGTTTCTTGTTTTGGCTTTCAAGGTGAATGCTTCTAGCTTTTGCCCATTCAGTGTGATGTTACCTGTCAGTTTGTCATAGACGGCTCTTATTATTTTGAGGTATGTTCCTTCATTTATTGAGAGTTTATTGAGAGTTTTTAACATGATGGGGTTTTGAATATTATCCCAAACCTTTTCTCCCTCTATTGAGATAATCGTGTGGTTTTTATGTTTAGTTCTGTTTATGTGATAAATCACATTTATTGATTTGCATTATTGAAACAACTTTGCATCCCAGGGATAAAGCCTACTTGACCGTGGAGGATTAGCGTTTAGATGTGTTGCTGGATTCAGTTGGCCAATATTTTGTTGAGAATTTTTGCATCTATCTTCATCAAGGATATTGGCTTGAAGTTTTCTTTTTTGTTTTGTTTCTGCCAAATTTTGGTATCAGGATAATGCTAGCCTCATAGAATGAGTTAGGGAGGAATTCCTCCTCTTCAGTTTTTTGGAATAGTTACATTAGGAATGGTACCAGCTCTTCTTTATACATCTAGTAGAATTCGGCTGCGAATCTGTCTGGTCCTGGAGATTTTCTGATTGGTAGACCTTTTATTACTGATTCAATTTTGGAATTCATTATTAGTCTGTTCATAAATTTAATTTCTTTCTGGTACAATCCTGTTAGGCTGTATGTTTCCAGGAATTTACATGTTTCTTCTAGGTTTTGTAGCTTGTGTGCACAGCAGTGTTCATAGTAGTCTCTGAGGGTTTTTTGTACTTCTGTGGGGTCAGTGGTAATATCTCCTTTGTCATTTCTGATTGTATTTGGATCTTCTCTCTTCTTGGATCTTTGGATCTTCTCTCTTCTACAGTGGTAGAGGCAGCAGGGTTCTGGAGTGTGGGGACCCCTGCTGGCAACTTTATACAGGGTTGCACTGGTGGTGGTGGTAGCACAGTGGCAGGCAGCTGATAGGTGCAGGTCTGTGTGTGTTTTCTGTGTGCCACAGGCAAGAGTGGTAGCTCAGGACGGGGGAGATTTCACTGTTTTCTGTGCCTAGTTTCACTTCTGTGGCAGTGTTGGCACAAAGGCAGGGTGCTGGCAAGAGCAGGACTGGCTGTGTGCCTACCAAGGCTTTGACTGCAATGGTGGTCTTGTGGGGAAAGGGGGAGTGGAGTGTACTCCCATTGCAGCAGTGGCATTGTTGGGTGCGTGCACACAGGCTTGCTGGCAGTGCAAGGAAGGCCAAACCTGCCTGTGCACAGTCATACCAGCAAGGCAATGTGAAGGGTTTCTGTGGGCCCTGAGAAAGCTACAGTGTGGGGAGGGAGCAGGCAGACTGCTGAGTGGCCACAGGGGCTGCCTCAGTGGAGTTCTCTGCTAGCCAGGCACTGTCCATCAGCACAGGAGCTATGGTTTGGGTCCCCAAGACACCCAAGGCTGCCCTCTAAGCAGGTGCTACCAGACTGGGGCCCCAGGAGATGCCAGCAGACCCACGGGTGCTCAGTTCAGAGCAGTCCTATCTGATGGCCAAGACTGCCTTGCACAATTTAGGTCTGACCTTCCCCCTAGGGTTAAATTCTCTTATGGTAGCAAATCGAACTTGGAGAGATGTACTTCCCTGGACATGCTCCGCTATAGACGCTCCCGCACCAAACCTGGGCTCACCTTCAGCTAGTGTGCTGCCCCTACCACTTCTCTAAGTAGCATTCCCTGTCAACTCAGGTGTCCATGGTGGTCAATGTGTCTCCTGCCAGGATTGCAGAGTCCCATGGTGAGAACAGGTTGCTCCTTGCCAGTTCCACTCACCTCTTTCCCTGGAGTCGTGTAGGACCGGAAGTCAGTCTCAATGCATGGTAGCTCTGTGCAGCTCCCAGCTTCCCAGCTTCCTTCCCCTTTAGAACAGCTTCTGTGTCTTTCCTCTGTCTGCTCTCAGTGCTTTCCCTCTGAAGATCTGTAAGTAGGGCAGCAGTCATCTGGGTACCTCGTGGCAGCTGTTCCACGTGGCTGTGACTAGTTGACCATCTTGCTCTCTGAAACTGCTCTAGATTTTCTAATTTATGTGCATAGAGGTGTTCATAATAATCTCTGAACATATTTTGTATTTCCATGGGATCAGTCGTAGTGTCATCTTTGTCATTTCTCATTGTACTTATTTGGATCTTCTCTCTCTCTTTTGTTGGTAATCTAGCTAACAGTCTATCTCTCATTTATTCTTTCAAAAAACAAACTTCTGGTTTCATTGATATTTTGTATGGATTTTTGCATCTTGATTCTGTTCAGTTCTTCTCCGATTTTAGTTATTTCTTTTCTTCTGCTAGCCTCAGGATTGGTTTGTTCTTTTTTTTCCCCTAGCTCCTCTAGGTGTGATAGCAGATTGTTAATTTGAGATGTTTGTAACTTCTTGATGTAGGTGTTTAGCACTCTAAACTTTCATCAACACTGCTTTTGCTGTAGGCCAAACTTTTTGATGTGTTGCATGTCAATTTTCATTAACTTCAAATAATTTTTTGATTCTTTGAAGAATCAAAGAATCTTTCATTTCATCATTCATCATTTCATCATTCACCCAAAAGTTGTTCAGGAGCAAGTTGTTAAATTTCCATGAAGAGAAATCCTTGATATTCATTTCTATTTTTATTGCACTATCGTCTGAGGGTATGCTTGGTATAATTTAAATTTTTTGAATTTATTAAGACTTGTTTATTACTGAGCATGTTGTCAATCTTAGAATATGCTCCATGTGCAGAGGAGAAACATGTATATTATGTGGTTATTGAGCGGAATATTTTGTAGATGTCTAATTGGTTAAGTGTTAAGTTTTAAATCTAGAATTTCATAGTTTTTTACCTTGATGATTTGTCTAATGCTGCCAATAGGGTGTTGAGCTCTCCCAGTATTATTCTGTCACTGTATTTAATAGGCCAAGAAGAACTTGTTTTAAAAGGCTGGGTGCTTCTATGTCGGGTGTATATATATTCAGGACAGCTCAGTCTTCTTGTTGAACTGAACCCTTTATTATTAGGTAATTCTCTTCTCCATTCTTCTTGATTGTTGTTGGTTTAAAGTCTATTTTATGTGGTATAGGAATAATGGCCCATGCTTTTTGGTTTTTGTTTCCATGATCTATCTTTCCCCATATCTTTTTTTTTTTTTTTTTTTTTTTTTGAGACAGGGTCTCACTCTATCACCCAGGCTGGAGTGCAATGGTGCAATCTCAGCTCACTGCAACCTCTGCCTCCTGGATTCAAGTGATTCTCCTGCCTCAGCCTCCCAAGTAGCTGCGATTACAGGCACTCGCCACCACACCCAGCTAATTTTTTGTATTTTTAGTAGAGATGGGGTTTCACCATGTTAGCCAGGATGGTCTTGATCTCTTGATCTCATGATCCGCCCACCTTGGCCTCCCAAAGTGCTAGGATTACAGGCGTGAGCCACCGCACCCAGCCCCCATATCTTTACCTTGAGCCTGTGAGTGTCTTTCCATGTGAGATCGGTCTCTTGAAGAGAGCAGACAGTTGAGTCTTATTTTTTACTCTAACTTATCATTCTATACCTTACAAGTGGGTAATTTAGACCATTTATGTTGAAGACCATTTATATTAATATGTGAGATTTTCGTCCTTTCATTGTTTTGTTAACTTGTTGTTTTGTGGGCTTGAAGTAATTGCTTTATAGTGTCTGTGGCCTTTGTGCTTAAGTGTGCTTTTGTGGTAGCAGGTATCCTTTTGTTTCTATGTCAAGTACTCCCTTAAGCACCTCTTGTAAGACTTGTTTAGTGATTACAAATTCCCTTAGTGTTTGCTTGTCTGAAATGAATTTTATTTCTCATTTGTTTATATAGCTTAGCTTGGTAGGATATGAAATTCTCTGTTAAAATTTAAAGAATGCTGAAAATAGGCTGACAACCTCTTCTGGCTTGTAAGATTTCTGGTGAGACATCTGCTCTTAACCTAATAGAGTTCCCTTTGTAAGTAATCTCACCTTTCTCTCTAGCTGCCTTGAAGATTTTTCTTTTTTATTTAGCTTGGTGAATCTGATGACTGTGTGTCTTGTGGATGATTGTCTTGTATAGTACCTTGCAGAGGTTTCTATATTTCTTGAATTTGCATGGCAACATCTCTAGTGAGATTGGGGAAATTTTCAAGAATAATATCCTTAAATGTGTTTTCCAGGTTGCCTACTCACTCTCCTCTGTCATGAATACCAGTGTGTCATAGGTTTGGTCTCTTTACATATTCGCATATTTCTCAGAAATTTACTTCATATTTAAAAATTCTTTTTTCTTTATTTTTGTCTCACTGACTTTGTTTGAAAGACCTGTCTTCAAGGTCTCAGATTCTTTCCCCAGCTTGGTCTATTCTGTTGTTATTTTTCCAGATTGTATTTTGAATTTCTTGTAATGAATGTTTTAATATCAGAAGTTCTGTTTGGTAGTTTCTTAATATGGCCATTTCGTCTTTCAACTCTTGCATCATTTTAATGGATTCATTGGATTGATTTAAACTTTTCCCTTTATCTTGGTGAGCTTCCTTACCATTCCAGTTCTGAATTCAATATCTGTCATTTCGATCTGTTTAAGAACCATTGCTGGGGAGCTAGTATGCTCACTTGGAGGTAAGGGGACTCTCTGACTTTCTGAATCGCCAGTGTTCTTGTGCTGGTTCTTTCTTGAGAGGGCTGGTGTCCCTTTGTCTTTTTGAATTTGCTTTCATTTGAATGGGGCTTTGAAAATTCTTTATTTTCTTGAGGGTTTAATTGTGGTATAAGGTGAGTATAGTTGATTGGCTTTGCCTCTGAGTCCTTTCAGAGGGTCAAGCCTCTGCACAGGACCTTTATTTGTCGCTAGGTTCTTACCCTGGGTTTTACAGGTGATGTATATTGGAACAACATTTTTGGTGTAGTAACTTGGGCTATGATCCAATAGATAACACTGAAGAGTAATAGCCAGCAGATAGGCTCTTACTCAACTGTATGGATCTTTTCTCTTTCAGTGCATTTGCAGCAGTATTCTGTGGTGGGGGGGTGGGAGAGAGATGACATCCTTGCCAGTTCCATTGCCAGGTTTTACGGGAGCCTCCTCCAATCACTGGCACCATGCCTGCATTTCATTTGTTTGGTGTTCCAAGCTGTGGGGTTCCCCTGGGCAAAACCTACATTTGACAGACAGGCCACACCCTTTCTAGACCTGCCCTGTGGAGAGAGGAATGCCCCACTGCCACACCTGCCCACGAGCCTGCGTCTTAGTCTTCTCAGTGTTCTGAGAGTAGGGGCTCTTGCCCTGCATAAGCACTAGCCAAAGATGTCAGTTTGGCACTCCTGAATTGTGTGCTGTTCCTTTTTGGGGTGTTGGGACCTGGCTTATAGCTTTGTCCTCTGACCTCTCAAGGTTGGGTGCTGGCTGTGTTAGGGGAGCCAAAGTGCTTCCAGGCCCCTGGGAAAGCATTCAGGTGGGGCTGTCAGCAAAGCACTTACGCTGGACAGTGAAGGCTGTGCTGTGTACATGCCCTTGTGGGAGCAGCCAGGCAGTTGACTTGGAAGGAGCTGGCAGATAAGGGGCATGCAGAACAGAAATGCCACAAGCACACAGGAAGCCCTGTTCTCCTCTGGTCCAGCATCCAGCTGGGGTTAGAGGTACTCAGAGGAAGATGAGAGCCTTGGAGAATGGGCACCTATGGTAGCATTTTGCTGCAGCTGCACAATGTGCAAAAATCTCCTAGACTCCACTAGGCTGGAGCTGTCTCTGCCTACTTTTTGGGATGATCTCTCTGCCGATTTAAATGTCTGTGGGGGTTGTGGGGTCTTTTGTAGCTAGTATCCCAGAGGTCTGCAGCAAGAGTGAGTATCCGTGCAATCAATTTATTCACCCCTGACTTAGGAGGTATTTAGGGCTGGTAACTAGTATTAGTGCTGAGAAACCTTGTACAGGATTTCCAGCTTCCTCCCTCTTCAGCTTAGGCATTTGCATAGCTTCTCTATAAACTCTGTTTTCTCTATGAAGATCTGTTTGAAATAAGTTGGTCTGCTTGATATTTTGAGCTCTCTCAGTGGGAGAGGTACTCCATGGCTGTGTGTAGTTGGCCATCATTTCCCCCACAGGTATATTTGAACTCCATAATTCCCCCCACCAAAAAAAAAAAAAACTTTCCCAAACATTTCCTGTGAGGCATTAGATGGTGGGTTGCAGGTCTCAATAGTAATCTTTAGGTAACTGTAGGATTATTGTTGTTCTTATAATGTGCTTGAGCAATACTTGCCACTTTTCACCATGAGTGAGTTCTGCTATGTTGGGTGAACAAGGTGAGGACCTTGTGTGAGTCCTTCAGGTAGCCCCAGACCTATTTGAATAGACATACACAGTACTTTCTGATTAAGGCTTGTTCTGCTCCCTCTGGAAGCGGGGTCCAGAGTTCCGTACTGGAGATACAGACTGCTGCTGAGCTGGAGATAGTGTAGGCACAGGTAAATAAAAACATGATAAAGTTTTCCTAACATTTTAAAGTTGTCTTCTTCTTGAATCAGTGTTTGCTTGGTTCCTGAAAAACTTTGAATGTTTTCCAGAGTTCTGGCGAAGTTGGTTCTGACAGTTTCTGCTGTTTTCTTTTGTTTTTCTGGAGGGAAAGGAGCTTGGAGCTTCCTAGGCTAATATTTTGCTCACATCACGCACCATTCCCTGCCCTGAGGATTTTTGATGTGTGTCTGGGAAACTTCTGTGGAGTCTTCTGCTTGCTGATAACTTGGGCTTTGTAGGGCTAAGTGGAATTAGGGAAATAAACATAAGAGCACATTGGGAAGCTGAGGCAAACAGATCATGAGGTCAAGAGATCAAGACCATTCTGGCCAACATGTTAAAACCCTGTCTGTACTAAAAATACAAAAATTAGCCGGGCGTGGTGGTGCGTGCCTGTAGTCCCAGCTACTCAGGAGACTGAGGCAGGAGAATCGCTTGAACTGGGGAGGCGGAGGTTGCAGTGAGCCTAGATTGCAGCACTGCACTCCAGCCTGGGTGACAGTGAGACTCTGTCTCCAAAAAAAAAAAAAAAAAAAAAAAGGCACAGGGGCCTGACTTGAACAGTTTGATGCTAACCAGGATTCAAAGTGTAGAGAAAGGAAGCCTGGATGTTGGCAGACTCTTGATGAGGAAGATTTTAACTTTGCTCATTATACCAAACTTCTAGGAGTTCTAAATCTTGATTAGCCTCAGGAGGGAAGATCTGAAACTTTCTTTGTTTTCTCCTTCACTGCGTCCCTTGGGTTTTTCTGAACTAACTTTCCTCAGTGAATAACGTTCCTTAGAAACATGTTGTGGAGGAAAAGACAGAGGGAGAGAGAAAGAGGGAAACTGTGAGGCACTGTGATTTCCGGACCTTTTCCTAAATACATATGTGAAGACAGTTTTCTCTTCCACTGAGAGGGAAGAAGTACTAGCTTCTTCTGGCCCACAGAGCAGTCTCAGCACTAATCAGGCATGTTGTAGTCTGGGTTGAGACTTAGACTCATACGGGTTTTCACTTCAATTTCATTGAAGGTAAGTGAATTCCAGCAGTTTCCATCTGTGTAGAAAAGAGTGAGAGAGGTTCAGGATGGAAAGTTCTAGACCTGCCAACTTTCTAGAACAAGGACATTCAGACCCTAATGGGTAAGCTATGAGAGAGGCAAAGGAGATTGGCTCATCTCCAAGTTCCTCCTGTACAGCAGAGAGCACTTTCAGCTCTTCTCTGATTCATTGCTGGATGCAATACAACTCCTTGCTATTGTCAAAACCATCCTTGACATCATCTCTACTTTCTTTTCATTTGGTCCTGGGCAAAGAGAGATTGTGGAAATCACTCTACTGAGCTCTTCCATCAAGTCTGTCCTTGTTACCCAACTGCCATTTTATAAGGAGTCTCAGAGAGAGGACTGAATTATGAGTGAGCAATGTCTCAGTGAAGACAGAAGGGAAAGAAAGCAGTTTCTTTCAACATTGGCCATAGCCAGATTTGGAGGGGCTTTGTTCATAGATTCATTCTTTAACTGATCAATTCATTGATTCACTCAAATTAGTACTACCTCATTCTATATGAGTTATAGTGAACAAAAATGACAATCTTTTTGCTTTCATGGTGCTTACATTGTAAAGTGAGTCAGAAAATAAAAAGTAAACATAATTTCTCATGATGAGCACTAAAGAGATAAATATAGTCTAATGAGGTGATAGAGAGTGAAGGGTTGTGTGTGTTCTTTTAGACAGCATGAAGAGAAAACTTGAACTCAGATACTTGACCAAAACCTGAAAGAAGTGAAAATAAAGCCCAGGAATTCTAAGTTACTCAGGATGCAGGGTCTATTTCATATAAGTGATAGCAGAATCTTTCATTTCTAATACGATTTTCGGAGAAAAATGTATTCATAGAAGAAATATAGGCCCTGAGGTGACTTCCTAAATTTACTGTTAGACTGAGACAAGAGCCATCTGTATTTAGGGGGTGGCCTGAACCCAGATGTCACACTTGGTGGCTTTGGGCTCCTGGTGGATCCAGGGCTTTGGATTATCCTGAAGGAAGAGGATGTTGAAATTGGACTAAAGTCTCCTATTTGTCAGAGTCAGCATAAATTCAGTGTAGGACAGGCAGAGGCTGAGGATAAAAGTTCTTCCTCTGTATTTCGTCTGAAATTTCTTTCTCTAAGAACAGTGAAAAGAGTTGTCAGATTCTTGGAGAGAGATGGTCGGGCTCAACTCAACCCAGGTGCTGGTTGCCTGCCTTCTGTGAGAAGACACATTTACTGAGGACAGGAGCAAGGGAGGCTTTCTTCCCAAGATAGGGAGGAAGAAAGGAGTAATCCATGCAGGGAACCAGCTGACCAGTAGATTGAGAGCTCCTCAGTCCTTGCCTTCGAGAATTTATAGAAACTCCTCAGGAGACTTCCCCATCCTCACTCTCACCAGCACATAGCAATGATGATGAAGGTAAAGCAGAAGCTTTAAAACAAACATCCTATAAATGGAACCTACATTCTGATGAAACAAAGAAATCAAGTAACCAGCTCAGCGGCCTTGGCCAGGAAAACTTTTGTATAGAACATGATACTGGAGCAGGAATTTACAGGACAGAAAATACTTGGCAGACAGAGTAGTTTAGGAGCTTCCAGGTGGAAGGGAGTTAGTGGCAGAAGGGAACACACTGTGGTCCTGGAGGCTGACTGCTGGCTGTTCAGAGCAGAGCAGGAGGCAGGTGAATTGAGCATTGAGGGTGCAATGGTGCATCCTGGGCAGGGTACAGGTTCTCATGTCTACAGTATGGCACTGGGGACTGGGATCATCAACGCAATTTTCTTGGCATATTGTGCATAGTTAGAAAAATTGCCCCTAAACTGGGCGCGGTGGCTCATACCTATAATCCCAGTACTTTGGGAGACTAAGGAGGGTGGATCACCTGAGGGCAGGAGTTTGAGACTAGCCTGACCAACATGGTGAAACCCCATCTCTACTAATAATACAAAAAAATTAGCTGGGTGTGGTGGCGCATGCCTGTAATCTCAGCTACCCAGGAGGCTGAGGCAGGAATATCTCTTGAACCTGGGAGGTGGAGGTTACAGTGAGTCAAGATTGTGCTATTGCACTCCAGCCTGGGTGACAAGAGTGAAACTCTGTCTCAAAAAAAAAAAAAAAAAAAAAAAAAAGAAAAGAAAAGAAAAGAAAAGAAAAATTGCCCCTGACCATATACAGGAAATAATAGAAGACGAATGCCTACCCTTCTAGTCATGGTGTGCAGCCTGTGAGCAGGAGGGGGATTTCAGAACAGTTTCTACTTCTGTTGGGATGGGAAGCCATATCAACTGTGTGTTTTTTTCCTCTAGATTTCAGAAGGGAAAAACACTCAGAAGTAAATGTTGGGGAATTGCTCTAGCACCACTGAATTTTTTCTCTTAGGCTTCCCTGGCTCCCAAGAAGTACACCGCATCCTTTTTGCAACCTTCTTCTTCTTGTACACAGTGACAGTGATCGGAAACACGGTCATCATCATCACTGTCTGTGTTGATAAACGTCTGCAGTCCCTCATGTATTTTTTCCTGGGTCACCTCTCTGTCCTGGAGATCCTGATCACATCCACAGCTGTCCCTTTTATGCTCGGGGGTTTGCTGCTTCCAGGCACACAGATCATATCTTTGACAGCCTGTGCTGCACAGCTATATTTATACCTTTCTTTGGGTACCTCGGAGTTGGCATTAATGGGAGTGATGGCTGTGGACCGTTATGTGGCTGTGTGTAACCCTTTGAGGTACAACATCATTATGAACAGCAACACCTGCATTTGGGTGGTAATTATGTCATGGGTTTTTGGGTTTCTTTCTGAAATCTGGCCAGTTTATGCCACTTTTCAGCTTACTTTCTGCAAATCAAATGTGTTAGACCATTTTTACTGTGACCGAGGACAATTGCTCAAAGTATCCTGTGAGAACACTCTTTTCACAGAGTTTATTCTTTTTCTAATGGCTGTTTTCATTATCATTGGTTCTTTGATCCCTACAATTGTCTCCTACACCTACATCATCTCCACCATCCTCAAGATCCCGTCAGCCTCTGGGCGGAGGAAATCCTTTTCAACTTGTGCCTCCCACTTCAGCTATGTTGTGATCGGCTATGGCAGCTGCTTGTTTCTCTACGTGAAACCCAAACAAACGCAGGCAGCCGAGTATAACAGGGTAGCGTCACTGCTGGTTTTAGTGGTGACCCCTTTTCTGAACCCTTTCATCTTCACCCCGAGGAATGACAAATTCATACAGGCCTTTGGAGATGGCATGAAACGCTGCAATCAACTCCTTAAAAATTAAGTCTGTCCTGAGTACAGTTCAAATCCTCATCATAAATTTGAGTAATCTGATAGTACTAATTGAAACAAAATGATCATTCTCAAAATCAAACAGCTCATGATCTACAGTGGGTATTTAAGCTATGACGTGGCTTCAATTTATATTAAATTCTTTTTCCATGGAAGATCACCTCATTATTTTTTAAGTAGATATATAAATTTATTAGCCCTCCATACTTATAATGCATGTTGTAAAATAAATGTGAGAAGTGTAAACATCTGAAAGATGTTCGGTGTTTTGAACCCTTGGACCTGATAATGGGAAAAACAAGAGAAGTGTGATATATTTTCTTTTTCTTTTCTTTTTTTTTTGAGACAGAATCTTGCTCTGTCATCTAGGCTGAAGTGCAGTGGCTCGATCTTGGCTCACTGCAAGCTCTGCCTCCCGGTTTCACGCTATTCTCCTGTCTCAGCCTCCCAAGTAGCTGGAGCTACAGGCGACTGCCACTAGGCCTGGCTAATTTTTTTGTATTTTTTAGTAGAGTTGGGGTTTCACCATGCCAGGATGGTCTCGATCTCCTGACCTTGTGATCCATCCGCCTCGGCCTCCCAAAGTGCTGGGATTACAGGCATGAGCCACCGCGTCCAGCCAAGTGTGATATATTTTCTTACATCTAACATACATCAAATGATCCTAGGTGCTGAGATTATCTTCCTCTATATTGCCATGTGGTTTCAAGGTGTCGTCTTATTGTGTAAACTCACCAGTACTTCTCTGAGTAATCTCAAGACCAGCACAAGCTTCAAACTTTCCTTGTTGATTCCTGCTTGCAGTGTCCAATAGCGATAGTTCCTTTCTTTTGGTTTTTTGATTGGCATTTGTAAGAGTGAACTCACTCCCCTACCCTAACTGCCTAGCAATCTTAAGGCTGAATGTGTGCTCTTACAGGTGCGTCTCAAATTGGTGGACCTTCTCAGGTGTGGATGGAAGATCTTAGAGAGAAGCATTTTATCTAATGTCACCCACATCATTATGCCAGCTTCAAATGAGGGAAGGAAATGGAGCTGTGTTCTGTCTGGGAGCTGATGTGATAAGGGCCAGCTGGGCTTTCTGTGTCTTTGAGCTGAGGGTGGAATGGAGACAGGGCAGAGGGAGCCCCTTTTCCTGTGTCTTACACATTCTTCCATCCTGAAATAGCACTTTTGTCCTCAGTGCTCCCTTCGCTCTCCCACTTCCCGCTCAGTTTCTTTCTTCATTCCTTTTTGCGTCTCTCTCTGCGACTACGAGATTCATTTGTTTCTTTTCCCCCTTGCTTTCTCACAAAACCCAAGTTTACCAAGCTGCCTTCTAGCTCTACACTGAACTCCCTTAATTCCTGTATCTCAGTTCCTGTATTGTCCCATCCTCTCCCTAGTTCCTGTCATATTCACAATTTGCAATTAATATTTCTGTATTGCATGACACATTTTTCTGCATCATTACACAAGTGATTACACAAGTCTGGTGGCAACCCAAATGGACATCAAAAGATGACCACTTATATATTTTATGGGACTTTCATTCAGTTGCTGTTATATGAGGATTGGAAACATGAGGGTTTTCTGTATCAATAAAAAGCAACTGGGATTACAGTGGCTGTAATCCCAGCACTTTGGGAGGCTGAGTGGGCAGATCACAAGGTCAGGAGTTCGACATCAGCCTGACCAACATAATGAAACCCCGTCTCTACTAAAAATACAAAAATTAGCCGGGCGTGGTGGCGTGCATCTGTAATCCCAGCTTCAGTATCACTTTGGGAGGCTGAGGCAGGAGAATCGCTTGAACTCGGGAGGCAGAGGTAGCAGTGAGCTAAGATTGTGCCATTACACTCTAGTATGGGCGACAGAGTGAGACTCTGTCTCAGAAAAAAAA
>NW_016809984.1:1451843-1453745 GCF_001698545.2 Rhinopithecus bieti
ATATATATATATATATATATATCTCCAAAATACACTGTTGAGTAAGAAAAGTGAAGAAGAGAAAATGTTTATTTGTTTCCTTTTTGTAAGAACAAAGTATAACTTAATTTATATTCATATTTGTATATAGTTGTGTAAAGAAACATCTGAGAGGGAAACCAGGAAATGGGTTACCTTGGGGATGTGTTTTTGGGAATGACATTTATGGGAATGGTCTGTGAAGGAAAACTGTTTATGGTACAGCTGTGTACATTGCTTTCACTTCTACTTCACAATAATGTCATACTATCTCAAAAATAAAAGACGTCATTCTGCTTCTAATTGCCAAGGAAAGTTTGCTTGTTTATCCACATAATTGATTGTAACAAAGGAGATATTTTGGCAGAAGGGTCTTTATTAACTCTGAATATTTTGTAAAGATTTCCTGGAGCTAAGTAGGATAAATGGAAGAATAAGGGAGAAGAGATGGAGCTTCACATTTTTCTTATCCTGAGGCCTTCACTACTTTTATAAAAATATACAGATATTCTTTAGACATTGCGGGTATTACTTTATATTATCTTATGTATGTTGAAAATATAGTGACTTTTTAGTTTTTAATGAAATCTTGTCATGTAAAAGTATTAATTTTCCTTTTGTCAAATTAGTAATTTCTTTTGTGATTTGTATGTGCATATATTGTTAATGAACTTTTTATTCAAAAGGTTAAAAAATTGTCTTTTAAAATATCTAGGGTTGAGCACAGTGGCTCACGCCTGTAATCCCAGCACTTTTGGAGGCTGAAGCAGGCAGATCACTTGAGGTCAGGAGTTTGAGACCAGTATGGCCAAAATGGTGAAACCCTGTCTCTACTAAAAATTTTTAAAAATTAGCCAGGCGTGGTGGCATGTGCCTGTAATCCCAGCTACTCAGGAGACCAAGGCATGAGAATCACTTGATCCTGGGAGGCGGAGGTTGCAGTGAGCCAAGATCACGCCACTGCACTCCGGCCTGAGTGACAGAGTTAGACTCTGTCTTAAAAAAAAAAAACTATGCAGTTTGACAATGTAGATGCAGTAGGACAATGTTTTTAAAAAGAGAAGAATGGGGATAGTATATGCAAATATATATTTTTTACTATATTTTATATTCTAGGGTACATGTGCACAACGTGCAGGTTGATTACATATGTATACATGTGTCATGTTGGTGTGCTGGACCCATCAACTCGTCATTTACATTAGGTATATCTCCTAATGCTATCCTTCCCCCCTCCCCTCACCCCACAACAGGCCCCAGTGTGTGATGCTCCCCCTCCTGTGTCCACGTGATCTCATTGTTCAATTCCCACCTATGAGTGAGAACATGCGATGTTTGGTTTTCTGTTCTTGTGATAGTTTGCTGAGACTGATGGTCTCCAGCTGCATCCATGTCCCTACAAAGGACACGAACTCATCCCTTTTTGTGGCTGCATAGTATTCCACGGTGTATATGTGCCACGTTTTCTTAATCCAGTCTGTCACTGATGGACATTTGGGTTGGTTCCAAGTCTTTGCTATTGTGAATAGTGCCGCAATAAACATATGTGTGCATGTGTCTTTATAGCAGCATGATTTATAATCCTTTGGTTATATACCCAGTAATGGGATGACTGGGTCAAATGGTATTTCTAGTTCTAGATCCTGGAGGAATCACCACACTGTCTTCTACAATGGTTGAACTAATTTCCAGTCCCACCAACAGTGTAAAAGTGTTCCTATTTCTCTACATCCTCTCCAGCATCTGTTGTTTCCTGACTTTTTAATGATTGCCATTCTAACTGGTGTGAGATGGTATCTCATTGTGGTTTTGGTTTGCATTTCTCTGATGGCTAGTGATGATGAGCAATTTTCATGTGTCTGTTGGCTGCATAAATGTCTTCTT
>NW_016809984.1:1456019-1480987 GCF_001698545.2 Rhinopithecus bieti
GTGCTCCTGTATTGGGTGCATATATATTTAGGATAGTTAGCTCTTCTTGTTGAATTGATCCCTTTACCATTATGTAATGGCCTTCTTTGTCTCTTTTGATCCTTGATGGTTTAAAGTCTGTTTTATCAGAGACTAGGATTGCACCCCTGCCTTTTTTTGTTTTCCATTTGCTTGGTAGATCTTCCTCCATCCCTTTATTTTGAGCCTATGTGTGTCTCTGCACGTGAGATGGGTCTCCTGAATACAGCAAACTGATGGGTCTTGACTCTTTATCCAATTTACCAGTCTGTGTCTTTTCATTGGACCATTTAGCCCATTTACATTTAAGGTTAATATTGTTATGTGTGAACTTGATCCTGTCATTATGACGTTAGCTGGTTATTTTGCTCGTTAGTTGATGCAGTTTCTTCCTAGCATCGATTGTCTTTACATTTTGGCATGTTTTAGTATATGCAAATATTTAAAAAATGTTTTCAGTAATTATATTCAGGAATATAGTATTCGTGTTTTATAACTGTTGCATGTGTAATGTCAGATAAAGCAAATGAATGTTTAGTGAATATTCTAATTTTAAATGTAATATAGAGGAGCTTAGGGAAAGTTGTTAGAGTCTTCTGTTTAAATTATATATATGATGGATTCATGGTTAATCTATCTACCTATCTACCACCCATTTACCTATTTACCTGCTGGCTTTGTCCACTCAAAATTCTAATAACATTGACCATTCCAATAAATATCATCATTCCTAGGTTCAGATTGTTGTATCGCAATAATTTTTCTTGATGTGAGAATCTAGGGCTTCTTGGAGAAATGACTGATTCCAGATTTAGAACAGGAAACCTATAAGAGGAGATTGAAACAGATGAATATGTTCAATTGCCCCATGTGGATGAAATTAGCAAAACCCACATGGTGGAAAACTCTACTGTCAAAATACCTGAGTTCTTCAACAAGTAGATTGGAAGAAAGTGAATGGGCTATACAGAGAATCTATCGATTAAAGTGGACTTAAAACATATAGAATTACAAAATGGACAACACTAAGTTATAATGTGTAATAATTCAAACTAGGATGATTAAACTGTTCAGGAAAGCACGGCAGTAATTTCTTAAAGGTTGAGAATTGTAGTTTTTGCTGATGATGTGAGCATTGCAATTGCAATGGAACACACAAATGGATTTATGTGACTGCTATCTAACTTCTGTTTCTTGATCTTGGTAGTGATTGCAATTATTATGAAGTGGTTCACCTTGTAACAGTTATACATCATGGAAGCAGACAGGGTGGCCGGTGACAGCGGAGTTGGAGGCAGATGTCCAGTGTATTGAGAAAGAGTGCATGCTAGAGTGGGTGGGTTTTCATGTTTATTATTTGGTATTCATGACTGGATTTCATCTTCTTGAACATATACATTTATCTTCATAAGATATATATTCTTCATGAAGTATTTGATATCAATCTTGTGTAGAAAATAGTAGAGACAGGTTGTGCAGTTGAGGAGCAGGAGAGGAATGTTTTTTCAACCTGAAATGTCCTTAATCTTTTTAGAATGAGAAGCAGTTATTCTCCCTCTTTTACTCTCTAGATTTCACAAGGAACAAGGGCTTAGAACTAAATGCTGATGAATTACTCTAGTGCCACTGAATTTTGTCTCCTTGGTTTCCCTGGCTCTGAAGAACTACATTATATCCTTTTTGCTATATTCTTCTTTTTCTACTTGGTGACATTAATGGGAAACACAGTCATCATCGTGACTGTCTGTGTGGATAAATGTCTGCAGTCCCCCATGTATTTCCTCCTCGGCCACCTATCTGCCCTGGAGATCCTGGTCACAACCATAATTGTCCCCGGGATGCTTTTGGGATTGCTGTTCCCTGGGATGCAGACAGTATCTTTGTCTGCCTGTGTTGTCCAGCTCTTCCTGTACCTTTCTATGGGGACATTACTTGGATCAATGGCTGTGGACTGTTATATGGCTGTGTGTAACCCTTTGAGGTGCAACATCATTATGAACAGACACACCTGCAACTTTGTGGTTCTTGTGTCATGGGTATTTGGGTTTCTTTTTCAAATCTGGGCAGTCTACTTCATGCTTCAGCTTACTTACTACAAATCAAATGTGGTAAACAATTTTTTCTGTGACTGAGGGCAATTGTTCAAACTATCCTGCAATAATACTTTTTTCACGGAATTTATCCTCTTCTTAACGGCTGTTTTATTCTCTTTGGTTCTTTGATCCCTACAATTGTCTCCTACACCCACATCATCTCCACCATTCTCAAGATCCTGTCAGCCTCTGGCCAGAGGAAATCCTTCTCCACTCTTGCGTCCCACTTCACCTGTGTTGTGATGGGCTACGGCAGCTGCTTGTTTCTCTACTTGAAACCCAAGCAAACGCAGGCAGCTGATTACAATCGGGTAGTTTCCTTGATGGTTTCAGTAGTAACTCCTTTCCTCAATCCTTTCATCTTCACCCTCCGGAATGATAAAGTCATAGAGGCCCTTCGGGATGGGGTAAAATGCTGCTGTCAACTATTCAGGAATTAGCCTTGCTCTGAGGCATTTTACATGATGAAGCACTTAGTATGGATTCTAGAATAATCTGAAAAGAACTTGCTCATCTTTGAACTGCATCATAATTATTATCATTATCAAATAATTAGTGTGCAACAAAAGACTTTTAAGTTACAGCTACGGTTTTTAATATGGTTAGTTGTTACTTGAAACTCAGTTTATTATTTTAAAGACATGTCTTGCTATCTATCTATCTATCATCTGCCTTTCTTAAGATATAATGATTTCACAATTAAGCTTTGAAAAATTAGATGTCAGAGATAGACTATCTATATAGTCTAGAAAGTAGACTAGTGGTTGCTTAGGGCTGAGGGGAATGCAGACATAGGGTAGTGATAGCTAAGGGGTACAGACTTTCTTTTTGAGATGATGGCTGTAAATATCTATGAATATACCAAACACCATTGAACTGTACATTTTCAATGAGTTAATTTTATGGAATGTGAATTATATTTCAATAAAGCTATTGAAAATAGTATATTAGATGGTGAAGAAGTATTGTGAAGAAAAGTGAAAAAGGGAATATCTCTTGTGGGAGTGTTGAAATTTCAAATCAGGTTTTCAGGGAAGGATTGAGAGAGGTAAGATTGAGAGAGGTAAGATGGTGATACATTTGGAAACCTGTTAAAGAACATTCCAGGCATAGTGAGTAATAAGTGGGAGATCCTAGGGAAGGCATAGCAAAGATGCTGAAATGGAGTGTGCAAAGGAGAAAGCAATTACAGTCAGAGTGGTAACTGGAATGCAGACCATGTAGAGCCTTGTGAGCCTTTTTTTTTCCAGGTATGCAAAAGATAATATTATTTTACTTTTTTTTTTCTTTTTTTCTTATACTTTATGTTCTAGGGTACATGTGCACAACATGTGCCATGTTGATGTGCTGCACCCATTAACTCGTCATTTATATTAGTTATTTTTCCTAATGCTATCCCTCCCCCTCCCCACACCCCATGACAGGCCCTGGTGTGTGATGTTCCCTGCCCTGTGTCCAAATGTTCTCATTGTTCAATTTCCACCTATGAGTGAGAACATGTGGTGTTTGGTTTTCTGTCTTTGCAATAGTTTGCTGAGAATGATGGTTTCCAGCTGCATCCATGTCCCTACAAAGGACATGAACTCATCCTTTTTTATGGATGCATAGTATTCCATGGTGTATATGTGCTACATT
Source organism: Rhinopithecus bieti (assembly GCF_001698545.2). Classification (NCBI taxonomy): domain Eukaryota; kingdom Metazoa; phylum Chordata; class Mammalia; order Primates; family Cercopithecidae; genus Rhinopithecus; species Rhinopithecus bieti. The sequence continues at coordinate 1,459,766 of NW_016809984.1, forward strand.
TTCTTAATCCAGTCTATCACTGATGGACATTTGGGTTGGTTCCAAGTCTTTGCTATTGTGAATAGTGCCGCAATAAACATACGTGTGCATGTGTCTTTGTAGTAGAATGATTTATAATCCTTTGGGTATATACCCAGTAGTGGGATCGCTGGGTCAAATGGCATTTCTAGTTTTAGATCCTTAAGAAATTGCCACAGTGAGCCTTTTAAAGATGTTCGCTCTTTTCAGAAGCACATTGGAAAACCATCACAGGGGGCTGAAGAAGAGTGACCGAATCTGTTTAATGTTTTAACAAGATCATCCTGGTTGCTGGATGAGCAATACATGAAAGGACAATAAAGGGAGAAGGATGAAGGCCGGGTGGAGATTGCATCAGTTAGATTTTGCTCTATGAGACATAACCGGAAAACTCCAGTGGTATACAGGGGTATAAGCTTTTATTTTCATGCTTAGAGTTTCTGCTGATCTAGGGTGGCTCTGCTGATCTCAGGTGGATTTGTTCGTGAATCTAAGGGTTGTATGGGGGTTGGCTGACCTAGGCTGGGCCCACATTTGAAGTCATGAACAGTGTGCCTTTGATCTCCATGTGGCTTGGCCACAACGTTTTTGAGGCACCCTTCTCTGACTTGGGCAAATTTTTATTCGCATATTATAAATGAGTTAAGTTCTGAAAAATTAAGTGGCTTGCCTACTTTAAGCGTCTAGCAAATTGAAAAGCTACTTCTTGGAGGAAGATCTCAACTTCAAATCCTCCACAAAATGCTTCTCCTAATGTCTAATGCCATTGAGATACATAGAGGAATGTTATTTAATATGTGCAATACTTTTTTGAGATAGGTATTACTACCCCATTTTATCAATAAGGAAACTAAGACCAAGAAAGGGTAAGAAAACTGTACTGATTCACACAGCATATTAGAAGCAAAGTCAAAACTCAAATTCAAATTTCATTGCCTTTTTTTTTAAAGCATGCCACTGCTATCTAATAAAGATCACATTTATCTAAGCTTGCAAGGATCCAGGAACTCTCCCAATGATAAACTTAAACCAAAGCCCACATTTTCCCTGTCTACTCCCCACTCCCACCCCAGGCCACTGGGCTCCTTTTAGAACCTGCACAGAAGTGTCTCCTAATCTTGGGGGAAATTTAAACTGTCTACTAAAGAAATCACTAGATGTCTAAATCTCCTGATCTTAAAAGTTTGCAGTTATTCTGTCATGAAACAGGAAGTGAAGCAACTATAGTTCTCTCTTCTCAAAACAGAAGGATTAGGATTTCCTTTCTGTTGTCTGAGTTCTGGGGCTTGCCTTTGGCTATAATTCTGTTGATTTTTCTCTCCACCTAGACTCAGCCTTACTTCCCTTCTCAACAGTAGCACTTATTCTTTGCCAACACAGTCAGAGAACTTGTATCTCCACAGGCTACTAATATAATTCCAATTTCCACCCCATCTCAAACACAAATTACTTCTGGTGATTCTCTTTAAGCAAGTTCAGACACCTGATGTGTTATCTCATTTTTAAAAATTGTAAGTGGCCATGCTAAGGAGCCGAAAATGATGAAACCTAGGAATGCAGAAACAGAACTTAGTGTTGTAATAAAAAATATGATTTACAACATCTTGTTTGGTATGCATATAGTGATATGTACAGTCATTACAGTGGTACGTTGTTATTAGACACAAAATGGTACGCATTGTACTTAGGCGACTATTATTTCCATCAGTTTTATACATGGTCTTCTTTATGGTTTACTTATTCTTACTCAAAACACACAAGGCATCTCTTTTCTCTTTCTCATGCACCAAGCAGGGTAAATAGCTGATGTCTTGTGAATGTAGAGAACAGCCAGGGTATGCCAAGACTTTTCTTCCCCTTTCTTGCCTTTCTTCCAGTATGGCCAAATGAAAGCTGTTTCCTGTCTCAGGTGATTTCCATTTGACCCTGATGTTCCCTTTCTACTATGTGCTTATTCCTTGCCCCCAGCCAATGTTTCCCTGAGCAGCCCTCCTCTTTTTCTATTGCTTCATCAGCTGGACCTGTTCTAGATCAATGTGATGCCAACTAGTGCCAGGCTCCTTGGGTCAGTAGGCTGTGTCTGATATCAGGTTCTCTCTAGAACTGAAGGGACGAATATATTGTGATTATTGTTGCCTAAGAGACTATCCAAAATTTTAAAAATATACTCAACAAATACAGTCAGGTACTCAAAACCTTCAGAGCAAAGGAAGCCTGCTTACCTAAATTTTGGTTACAAAGGAGTTACATATGTTATAATGGAGTTTCAGAAATATGACAAGGGAATTTTTAGCTTAAGTGTCTCTTCAGGGCTTTGCTGAAGAACAGAAATCTAGTGTGTTTTGTTCCCTTGGCTGTCTGGTTTTCTTCAAAGGGGTCTCCAAGAAGGTTCCTATCCTGCCCAGACGTCTCTCCATTCCCATAAACAATGCTGCTGTCCGTGCTGCTCCAAGCTCAGCACTAGGAGCCCTCCCCAAGGCCCAGCCTTCGTTCAGACTGAGGAGAGCCTCTGCTACCCCAGCTTGTGGAGTTAGGGAGGGGCATGTGAATGGGCTTCCCTTGAGAACAGAGATGAGGTCACAGGAGCTATGTTTATCCCTCTTCCACCATGGTAATCCCTAAATAGTGTTTATAATTGCTCACTCTACAGTTGCTCCCTGGTAGTACAGTAGATACTCTGAGGCTAAAATAAAACAAACCCTGTCAACAGGCTAGGCCCTTTTGATCAGTCGGAAATGCTCAGTACTACAGAAGCAGACCTCATCTCTATACCAACTGAGTTGTTTCCATAAGACTGATCCTGTCTCCTGGAGATGGCTAGCATCCAGTCCCCCAGTGCAGAAGAAAGAAGCTCAGTTTCTCAAATGGGCAAGGACCGCTGCTGGTAGACAGATAGGTAAGTAAAAGAATCACTGGCCAGAAGACCTCTGTGGGTTCAAAAAGAGTTGCACGTATGGTTCTTGTCACAGGGAACTGTGATCATTTGGCATCCTTCTCACAGATCCTGCGGTACCTGATGTCACATGATGCAGCATCAAATGTCTTTGTTAGGCCAATGGTCGCACAGTTGAAATTCTGATTTTGATTGGTAACACTAAATGAGAAAACAAAACAAAACAAAACAAACAAACAAAAAACAAAGCATGGTAATGGCCCATAATTGTAGCCCAGGCTCTTCCTGATTCCAGAGGGAGAGTCTTGCAGGAATTTTACCTGGAGGGGCAGCAGACTACCAGGCCCACACAGGTCTCCATTTGGCTCAGATCCCTCTCCTAATCCAGCTCCACAAATGCAGCTGTAAACCGACCCTTTCCTGTCAGCTCTTCTGCCAGCTTGTGAGGATTCACAGTCTTGGACTAACTAACTCACTGTGGCGTTCGGTTAGAAGCATCTCATGGGCTGTCTCATCTTACAAAAGTACTGTTTAGGACAGTACCTGTGTTCACAGTGGGAGGACAGGAAGGAAAAGGAGAGAGGTTGTGCATCCCTTTCCAGACCATAGTGGCTTCAGAAAAACTTGGTGGAGGTATTTGTTGGCTCTCCCACCTCTTTTTCTGTCATTCAGTCTGTTTCAGTCTGACTGAAAAGACTCTGGTTTCAGAGAAATGTCATGTGTTTTGGACTAGCTGTATGATATTTAACACATTTCTAAGTTTTGCTTGTCCTCAGTTCAACTGTCTGTGAAATGGGGAGTGATAAAAGCTTTTCATGTAGCATCATGGGGAGTATTTCAGGAAACAACATATGCAAAGTGTTTAGCATAGTGCTGGCATTAAAAGACACTGAATAAATATAAATTTCCTCCTCTCTGTAGGGAAGCCCAGTTACAAGCTGGGGGACTGACTTGACCTCTGTTTGAATCACTACTTTCGTATAAACACTGGGAAAATTATTGGTGTTCGCACCAATCCTAATCTCCATGGAACAATTCACGGGAGACAGCTCTTGGGGGTCAGAAGTTCATAGCTTTGAGGCATAGACAAGTTGCTTATAATAACCTTTATTTAGATAAAGAAGGCACATCTGGGGAAACTTGTAGGTACTTTGTAATAAAATGTGATCTGTGGGTTAAAAGATGAAGCCCTTTTGATCAGTCAGAAATGCTAGGTGTTATAGAAACAGATCTCATCTCTATACCAACTGGGTTGCCTCCATAAAACTGACCGTGTCTCCTTGAGATAGCTAGCATCCAGTCTAGACTCATATCTAGTCTGTTTGAAGTCAAGAAACTAAGCTTTTTTGATCAGTCAGAAATGCTCAGTGCTATACAAACTAGCATCTATAGAGAGCTGCGAGATACATCAAATGAGTGCTATGTATGTGGATTTGTTTGGATCCTGATTTGAATAAAATAATTTGCTATATGAATACTCTTCTCTCTCCTTATGAAAGTTTGATCTCTTTCATAAGAAAAAGTTTATTAAAATGTGTCTCAGGGAATAGATGGGTTGGAAGAAAGGAGAAGAACAGAATAGAGTCAAGTGTCAGCATTTGAGCTATTCCAGAGTGAACCCACCAATCTCAGGTTTGGTCTTTTGAAGCAAACCAAGATCCCCAGGAAACTGTGGGATGTTCACGTACTTGCCATTGAACACAGAGTTGTTGATCCAACGCCATCTTTTCTCTTCACGGTTGTAAATTAAGCCAATAAAATACTTCTCTGTATCAGCTATGTCCTGAAGAAACTTCTAGAAATTAAAAAAAAAATTTCAACAGTGACTCTTTTAATGATGCCTCTCTTGAGCCAATGTGCCCATGATTGTATCTGATCCTGGGAATAAGGAAGGCTGGTAGGGAACTCTGAGACCGGCTATAGCTGGGACTCACTACTAACCCTAAAGAAGTTGTCAGGCTTCACAGGGAATCTGGAAAGCCTGAGGTCTTGTTAAAACAGATTGCTGGGCTCCTGGTTAAGTAGGTCTAGTGAAGGGAACCAATAATTTACTTTTCTACAAAATGCCCAAGTGATACTGATGTTTCTGTCCAGGGACCACACTGTGAGAATGAAGGGGAAGGGGTACTATACAATCGGAAATAGTGTCATTTAAAGAAAAATATGTCATGCTTCTATCCATAGGATTGTTTTTGTTGCCAGAAATTTTATATGCTAAGTAAGGCTGAATCAAGTGTTAACAAAATGTGTTTCTATTTATTGAATACTTAGGAAAGGAAAACAGTGAGATTTAAAAGTATATTGCTTTTAGAAGTGTAATCCAAGAAGAAATAAGCAAGTGCTTGTTGAATATTTGCTAATTTGACACTAGTCCTAGACATCTTTGTTCTGTATTTAATTGATAAGTTACAAATCATTTCAGCCAGAAGTGTTTCCTATACCTCCCATAATCAGTGGGTATCCAAGTCTTATTCTTTCCATCCCCATGGCTATTTCCTTAGTTTCTCCCTTTTCAATGTTCTCCTTTTCTGAAATATCTTATTTCAATAATAACTTGTTAATTAATTACTGAATGTTCTCATTTACCAAACATCTTTTGAGTGTCTATTATGTGCCATGCATTGTGTTAGGCTGAGGATATGGAAGCAAATATATTTCTCCTCAAAGAAATTACGATCAAGAGGGTTGGCAAACTACAGCCAGCGGGCCAAATCCAGACTTCATCCTGTTTTGGTAAATGTTTTATTGGAATGCACCCACGCCCATTGCTTACATATTATCTATGGCTGCTTTCAAGTTACAACAGCAGAGACCAATGCCCTGAAAAGCTTAAAATGTATCCTATCTGACCCTTTTAAAAAAAAGTTTTCTGACCCATAGTCTAAAACCAGAATCCTTAATGCTAAACTCTCACGCCGGAAGCCATGGATGGTTTCCCAGGAAAACTATGAAACCACTGGAATATTATGAAAAATATTTTGCTTATGTAATGTTTCTAGGAAGAAGTACATAGATTTTATCACCATTTTTAAAAAGTCAGTGGTCTTTGAACCACTGATTCCAGAGTGAGAGTCTGTTTGAAGAACCACAGGTTTAATGAGGGAAGACAACCAACTTAACTAGCATAATGAGGTATCTCAGGTGTAGTCCTAGGGAATTATATACTAGATCTGGAAGAGGCAGAAAGGAGGAAGCGATCATTCTACATAGATCTGAAGTTTTTCTAGAATGATAGATGAGGTGATACCTGAGATGAATTTTAGGAGATAGCTAAGTTTGTCAGACAAACTGTCGGGGAGAGTATGGACTTCTGGAAGATGGCATGGATTATAGGCAGGCGGGGAAGCAGCCTGGAGCATTTGAGGAACTGCAAGATGCTCAGTATAGTTAGTGCAGAGGTGGCAGGGAGGTGGTTTGAGAGACAAGGCTGGAGAGAAGGCAGAGGCGACACTGTGCAAGGCCTGATACGAGGTAAGGTACATGGATGTGCTTTGGTCGAGGAGTAGAACGAGGCAGACATCCGGGCCAAAGTGACTCAGTGAGTTTAGGGAATGTGTATATATATATATATATGCTTGCTATATAACCTGTTTGTGTAAGCTCATGCTTAGCTGAGAGCCACTGTTGTTTGAAAAAGGTACAATTGACCTGCCGATGTTGTGCACGCAGCTTGGCTCGGCTCAGTGTGTCTTGACATGGTACAGGCGTTGGTGCCCAGAGAAAGAGAGAGCGAACCAAGGCTGTCCATCTTGCAGATGGACAGAGGGGAGCCAGGACACAGCTCAGCATGCACTGATGTCCAGAGGGAGAAAGAGTTAAGCTGCTGACCCTGAACACAAGGGAGAACTGGCTGTGCAGCTGTGCATGGGAGCGGCCGGATCAAGCAGCCAGCCAGACAGTGCGAGAAAGCTGCTGATGAAAGAGCTGCTGAATAAAACTACATTTCACCTGCTTACGGCCCCCCCGAGTGTTCTTTCAGCTATCTGCCACCCAGGCAGGACCTGAGCATGGGCTGGAACCTGACCGTGAGTGTGACATTTGGCGTGGTCATGAACCTAACATATGCCATGCTAGGAGAACTGGGGTTTAACCCATTTTAATTTGGAAAATGGCACAGTTTAGAGCCTTAGAGGTATTATGATGTCAGTTCTGAGGGGGACAGCTAGAAAGAGTGCAAAACAGGAGGCAAGGAGATGGATTAGAAGAATTCTGAAGAAATCCAGGCAAGAACTGAACTATTTGTTTTGAGCATAGAGAGAAAAGGACTTGGTTAACAAATAATTGAGGAGGAAAAGACAAGGTAAAGTCCCAGAAAACTCTTAGCCTTCAATCTTGGGTGACATGAGTACTCACCAGTATTTGGAATATAAAAGGAGTAGCGGTGGGGTAAAATATAATTGACTCAGTTTTGAACATAGTGAGTTTGTGGGACTCTTGAAACATCAAAGTGCAATTTGATATACCTGTTTGGAGGAGAAGGATGAGCTGGAGATACAGACTTGAGAGTCACCAGCAACCCATTGGCATGATGACCTTTGTCTTTTCCTTTTCCTTTTTTTTTTTTCAAGGCAGATCCTTGCTCTGTTGCCCAGGCTAGAGTGTAGTGGCACAATCATGGCTCACTGCAGCCTCTGCCTCCTGAGTTCAAGCAATTCTTGTGCCTCAGCCACTTAAGTAACTGGGATTTCAGGTGTGCACCGCCTCACCTGACTAATTTTTAGTAGAGACATGGTTTCACCGTGTTGGCCAGGCTGGCCATGATGACTTTTTCATCACCAAGGATGCAAATTGGGATCCACAAAACTTAATGGGTGTGGCAGACTTGTCACACTTGCTTCTTCCCTTTGCCTTCCCTCCTTTCCTCTTTTCATTCCCCTGTCCTGCTCCTGTTTTTCTACCTTAGGACAGTTTCCCTTGCTACCTGGGTACTTAGCCCTAGAGGGTTTGTAGCATCCAGATCCCTTGGTCATCTATTACCAAGATTCAGAAAGGAGATTATCTTACAAGTTCTTCTAAATCCCAGGAGGACTTTTTAGAGGAGGAATAAGGGGATAGAAGTGAGAGAAGCAAGAGTATAGTGTATGTAGCACAGATTAGAGTATGGGTTTCGGAGTCAGAGAGATCTGAATTCAATTCTGTGTTTTGTTATTTGACCTTGGGCAAATTACTTTTCTGTGCCCTAGTTGCCAGTTATAAAATGTGGATAGTAATACATCTTCATGATTATTATCATGATCATCTACTGCAAATTCAGTTCTATGACCTGATTCTCAGTTTTTCACATTACTAATTTTGTCAATTCACATCTTCCTTGTTTACTACGCGGACTGGGATGGTATATTGACATCACATCTATGAGGTATTCTTTTAGTTGTTAAACAACTTTGACACACATCATCTCATTTGGTCATTTGCTTCACTTTAAATATCTCGGCCCATCCCCAGGATATCAGCTCATTACTGCGCCCTGTAGAAAAAACCACAAGGTGTGAATTTCTGTGGTTTAATGAAACTGAAAAACATGCTGCTTCACTGCTACTTAGAAGAGTCTTCTAACCCCCAGTCCAGAACAAATAGCTTCAGTTTTTCAGCCAGCCACCTCTCCAATCCTCACTCAATCCCATCCCCGCTTCCCCAAATTTCCACCCCATCCCACCCACTGAGGCTGTGTAGAGTGTGTAGCTTTACTGTACCATTCCAGTGTCCTCACCAGTTTCTCTGGCGTGTTGACAATTGCCAGTGTGGATCCTTTTCTTTTGCAAAAGTCCCTGCTTTCATTCCAAGATGATTCAGAAGTAGGTAAGAGAAAACATCTTTCTTGATAAAATTCCCAGTCTTTGGGGCAGACTGAAGAGGTCCAAGAAAGGAGAGTATGAGTTTACTGGTTTGGGGTATAAATCCTGGAATTAAGTGATGAAACAGCGATGCATATTTTTGTTTTAACGATTATATTGGTAAAAATTATTCTCCATCCAGGAAGGAATTCCACCCAGTCTAGTCTGGTTCCCTGACAATAATCTAAAGAGAATAAGGAGAAGAGCACAATGATTGAATAGAAGTTTCCATTAGTCGTCCCCCTACAGGAACACCAAATGTGACAACTATCTACACATAAAAAAGCACATACACATACATGAGAACAAAAAATCAGATGAACATGCAGTTCCTGGGTAGCTGAAAGAGGCACTGCAGAGGGTAGGAAAGACAGTCTTGAATTACTGACACCAGCTCTGCCCTATCCCTGCTGCAGTGACAGCATGGCATGGTAAAGTCTGTGTGCATGGGAGAGGGAGTGTGCAGGGATCGTGAGACTTTACATTGGACTCAGTGCTGCCCTCTCACAGTGGAGGGCAAAATGGACCGAACTCAGCTGATGCCCACCCATGGAGGAAGCATTTAGATGAGTGCTAGCCAGAGGGGAATAACCCACCCAGTGGTTGAAACTTGAGTTCTGGCAAGCCTTGCCCACTGTGAGCTGAATGGCTTTGGGGCCCTAAATAAACTTGAAAGGTATTCTAGGCCACAAGGACTACAACTCCTAGGCAAGTCCTTGTGCTGAGCTGGGCTTTGAGCCAGTGGAATTAGAGGGCACCTACTGAGATACCAGCCAGGGTGACCAAGGGAATGCTTGTGCCATTGCTCTCCCAACCCCAGGGAGCACAACTTGCAGCTCCAGAAGAGACCCTTGCTTTCTGCTTGAGAAGAGGAGAGGGAAGAGTAAAGAGCACTTTGTCTTGCATCTTGGATGCAAGCCACAGTAGAATAGGGCACTAGTCAGAGTCGTGAGGTCCCCATTCCAAACTCTAGTTCCTGAAAGACATTTGTAGATACACCTGGACATACCCTGGGCCAAAAGTGAATCCTCTGTCTTGAAGATAAGTACACAGTTCTGACAGGACCCCTCACCTGCTGATGAAAGAATTCTTGGCCCCTGAATAATAAGCAGCAATCCCTAGGTAGCATGTTATGGGCCTTGGGTGAGACTGAGATGTCTCGGGCTTCAAATGAAACCCAGCACATTCTTCTGCTAGAGAAAAGAAGAGAGAAAAGTAAAGGGGGCTTTGTCTTGCACCTTATGTAACAGCTTGGCCACAGAGAAGTAAAGGTCAGCTCTTGGGGTCCAAGATTCCAGGCCTTGACTCTTGAATAGCATTTCTGGACCTGCCCTGGACCAGATAGAAGCCCACAGACATAAAGAGTGGGTTTCTAGGCCTGGCAGCATTTGTGGCAAGCTGACCAAAGAGCCCTTGTACCTTAAACAAAAATCAGTGGTATTCTGGCAGTGACCCTGTGGGCCTGTGATGGTAGTGGTCATAGGGTGGAGCTCCACTGCCTGCGGAAAGGGGAGGGAAGAGTGGAAAGAACTATGTCTCATGTTTCGAGTTTCGGCTCAGCCACAGGAGAATAGAGCACCAGGTAGATTTATAAGGTTTTTGACTCCAGTCCTTGGTTCTAAGACAGCATCTCTGGACCTATTTAAGGCCTGGTGGAACTCACTGCCCTGAAGGGAAGGTCACAGGCTTGGCTAGCTTCACCATATGCTGATTATAGAGCCGTAGGATCTTGACAAAACATAAACAGTACCCAGGTAGTGGTTGTAGTGGGCCTTGAGTGAGACTCAGTGCTGTGCTGGCTTCAGGTCTGACCCAATGCAGTCCCAGTGCTGGTGGTCACAGGGATGCTTGTGTTACCCCACTCCCAGCTCTGGGCAGCTCAGCACAGAGAAAGAGATTCTGTTTGGGAAAAAGTAAGGAAAAAGAACAAGAGTCTCTGTCTGGTAATCCAGATAAACCTTTCAGATCTTATCCGAGACCAAGCAGGTGGGTACCTGTACGAGTCTGCAAGACCCACAGCGTTACTGGGCTTGAGATGTCCCCCATGCAGATAGAGCTTAGGTCACAACACCCGAGTCCTTTTGAATACCTGGAAAGCCTTCCCAAAAAGGACAGATATAAACAAACCCAGATCGTGAAAGCTACAATAAATACCTCTCTTCTATGCCCAGACACTGATGAACATCTACAAATATCAAGACCATTCAGAAAAACATGACCTCACCAATTGAGGTAAATAAGACACCAGGGACCAATCCTGGAGAAACAGAAATATGTGACCTGTTAGACAGAGAATCCAAAATAGCTGTGTTGAGGAAACTCAAATAAATTCAAGATAACACAGAGAAGAAATTTAGAATTCTATCAGATAAACTAAGAGATTGAAATAATTAAAAAGGATCAAGCAGAAATTCTGGAGTTAAAAAATGAAATTCGCATACTGAGGAATACATCAGAATATTGTAATAACAGAACCAGAGGGGTCACAGATGTCAAAGGAGACAAAAGAAAAAAGAATAAGAAACAATGAAACACATTCGTAAGGTCTAAAAAATTGCCTCAAAAGGGCAAATGTAAGAGTTACTGGCCTTAAAGAGGAAGTAGAGAAATAGATAGGGGTAGAAAGTTTATTCAAAGGGATAATAACAGAGAACTTCCCAAACCTAGAGAAGGATATCAATATCCACGTGCAAGAAGGTTATAGAACACCAAGTAGATTTAACCCAAAGAAGCCTACCTTAAGGCACTTAATAATCAAACTCCCAAAGGTCAAGGATAGTGAAAAGATCCTAAAACCAGCAAGAGAAAAGAAACAAATAATGTACAATGGAGCTCCAATATATCTGGTAGCAGACCCACATTGTTACTAGGCTTGGGATGTCCCCCAAGTGGAAATCTTACAGGCCAGGAGATTTAATATGCATGGCATATTTAAGTTGCTGAAGGAAAAAACCCTTTACCCTAGAATACCATATCTGATGAAAATATCCTTCAAACATGAAGAAGAAATACTTTCCCAGACAAATAAAAGCTGAGGGATTTAATTAACAGCACACCAATCCTATAAGAAATGCTAAAAATAGCTCTTTAATCTGAAAGTAAAGGACATTAATGAGCAATAAGAAATCATCTGAATATATGAAATTCACTGATTATAGTAGGCACATGTTAAAACACAATAATCATAACAGTGTAACTGTGGTATGTAAAGTACTCTTAAGTAGAAAGACTAAAAGATGAACCAATAAAAATGATAACTGCAACAAATTTTCAAGGCATAGACAGTAAAAACAAAGTTATAAATGGAAACAACAAAAGTTAAAAGTGAGAGACAAAGTTAAAATGTAGAATCTTTATTAGTTTTCTTTTTTTGCTTACTTGTTTGTTTATGTAAGCAGAGTTAAGTTGTTATCAGCTTACAATAATGGGTTATAAGATAGTATTTGCAAGCCTCATAGTAACCTTGAATAAAAAAATATACAGTAGATATATGAAAAACAAAACACAGGAAATTAAATCATACCACCAGAGAAAATCACCTTCACTAAAAGGAAGACAGGAAGGAAAGAAAGAAGGAAAAGAAGACCAAAAAACAACCAGAAAGCAAATAACAAAATGGCAGAAGTAAGTGCTTACTTATTAATAATAATATTGAATGTAAATGGATTAAACTTTCCAATCAAAGTATGTAGAGTGGCTGAATGGATGAAAAAACAAGACCTAATGATCTATTTTCCACAAGAAACATACTCCACTCCACCTATAAAGATACATACAGACTGAAAATGAAGGGATAAAAAGAGACATTTCATCCCAATGGAAACCAAAAAAGAGCAACAGTAGCTATACTTATATCAGACAAAATAGATTTTGAGACAAAAACTGTAAGAAGAGACAAAGAAGGTCACTATATAATGACAAAGGGGTCACTTCAGCAAGAGGATATAACGATTGTAAGTATATATGCACCCAATACTGGCACACCCAGATATGTAAGGCAAATATTATTAGAGCTAAAGAAACAGATAGCCTCCAATACAACAATAGCTGGAGAGTTTAACACTCCGCTTTCAGCACTGGACTCATCTTTCAGATGGAAAATCAATAAAGTAACATTGGACTTAATCTATACTATAGACCAAATGAACATAATAGATATTTATAGAACATTCTATTCATCAGCTACAGAATACACATTCTTTTCTTCAGCCCATGGATCATTCTCAAGGATAGACCATATGTTAGGTAACAAAACAAGCCTTAAAACATTCAAAAAGTGGAAATGATATTAAGCATCTTCTCTGACCACAATGGAATTAAATAGAAGTCAATAATAAGAGGAAACTTGGAAACTGTACAAATACATGGAAATTAAACAATATGCTCCTGGATGACCAATAAGTCAATAAAGAAATTAAGAAGGGAACTGAAAAATTTCTTGAAACAAATGATAATGAAAACACAGCATACTGAAACCTATAGGATATTAAGATGGAAGTTTATATCTATAAGTGCCTACATCCAAAAAAAAAAAAAAAAAAAAAAAAGAAAAACTTCAAAAAAAAAAATTGAAGGAAAAATTTAAAAAAAAAAAAAAGTTTATATCAAAAAAGCCCAAAAACAAAAAAAAAAAAAAAAAAAAAAAAAGGAAAAGCTTCAAACAAAACATCTGATGACAAATCTTAAAGAACTAAAAAAGCAAGCACAAATTAAACCCAAAATTAGTAGAACAAAAAAAATAAAGATCAAAGCAGAAATAAATTGAAATGAAGAAAACAATACAAAACATCAATGCAAAGAAATTTGGCTTTTTTAAAAGATAAATAAAATCAATAAACCTTTAGCCAGACCAAAAAAAAAAAAAAAAAAAAAAAAAAAAAAAAAAAAAAGAAAGAACCAAAAAAAAAAAAAAAAAAAAAAAAAAAAAAAAAAAAAAAAAAAAGAGAGATGACCCAAATTAATAAAATCAGAGATGAAAAGGAGACATTAGAGACATTATAATGGACAGCACAGAAATTCAAAGGATCATTAGTGACTACTATGAGCAACTATATGCCAATAAATCGTAAAGTCTAGAAGAAATGGGCAAATTCCTAGACATGTACAACCTATCAAGATTAAACCACAAAGAAATCCAAAACCTGAACAGATCAATAACAAGTGATGAGATGAAAGCCATGATAAAAATTCTCCCAGTAAAGAAAAGCCCAGGATCCAATGGCTTCACTGCTGAATTATGCCAAGTATTTAAAGAAGAGCTAATACCAATCCTACTCAAACTGTTCTGAAAAATAGAGAAAGAGGGAATACTTCCAAATTTATTCTATGAAGCCTACATTACCCTGATACCAAAAACAGACTAAGACACATCAAAAAATGAAACTACAGGCAAAAAAAAGAGAGATGACCCAAATTAATAAAATCAGAGATGAAAAGGAGACATTAGAGACATTATAATGGACAGCACAGAAATTCAAAGGATCATTAGTGACTACTATGAGCAACTATATGCCAATAAATCGTAAAGTCTAGAAGAAATGGGCAAATTCCTAGACATGTACAACCTATCAAGATTAAACCACAAAGAAATCCAAAACCTGAACAGATCAATAACAAGTGATGAGATGAAAGCCATGATAAAATTCTCCCAGTAAAGAAAAGCCCAGGATCCAATGGCTTCACTGCTGAATTATGCCAAGTATTTAAAGAAGAGCTAATACCAATCCTACTCAAACTGTTCTGAAAATAGAGAAAGAGGGAATACTTCCAAATTTATTCTATGAAGCCTACATTACCCTGATACCAAAAACAGACTAAGACACATCAAAAAATGAAACTACAGGCAAATATACCAATCAATATTGGTGCAAAACACCTCAACAAAATACTAGCAAGCTGAATTCAACAACATATTAAAAAGATCATTCATCATGACCAAGTGAGATTTATCCCAGGGATGCAAGGGTGGTTCAATATATGCAAATTAATCAGTGTAATACATTATACCAACAGAATGAAGGACAAAAACCATATGACCATTTCAATTGATGCTGAGAAATTATTTGATAAAAGTCAACATCCCTTCATGATTAAAACTCTCAAAAAGCAGGGTATCGAAGGAACATCCCTCAACAAAATAAAAGCCATATATGACAGACCTACAGCCAGCATATATTGAATGGGGAAAAAAATGAAAGCCTTTCCTGTAAGATCTGGAACATGGCAAGGCTGCACACCCTTTCATCACTCTTTTTCTACATAGTACTGGAAGGCTTAGCTAGAGCAGTCAGACAAGAGAAAGAGATAAAGGGCATCCAAATTGGAAAGGATGAAGACAAATTATCCTTGTTTGCAGATGATATGACCTTATATTTGTAAAAACCTAAAGATTCCACTAAAAAACTATTAGAACTGATAAACAAATTCAGTAAAGCTCCAGGATACAAAATCAACAGACAAAAATTAGTAGCATTTCTACATGCCAACAGTGAACACTCTGAAAAGAAATTAAGAGACTAACCCCATTTATAATAGCTACAAATAAAATAAAATACCTAGGAATTAATTTAACCAAAGAAGTGAAAGTTCTATACAATGAAAACTATAAAACATGGATGAAAGAAATTGACAAGGACACCAAAAAAAAAGGAAAAATATTCCATGTTTGTGGATTGGAAGAATTAATATTGTTAAAATGTCCACTCTACTCAAAGCAATCTACAGATTTAATGCAATCTTTGTCAATAATCCAATGACATTATTCACATAAATAGAAAAAATTATCCTAAAATGTACATGGAACCACAGAAGACCCAGACTATCCAAAGCTATCCTAAGCAAAATAATAACAAAACTGGAGGAATCACATTACCTGATTTCAAATTACACTACAGAGCTTTAGTTACCAAAATGCCATGGTACTGGCATAACAACAGACATATAGACCAGAACAGAAGAGAGAACTCATAAATAATTCTATACATCTACATTAAACTCATTGTTGACAATGGTACCAAGAACATGCATTGAGAAAGGGACAGTGTCTTCAATAAATGGTGCTGGGAAAACTGGATATTCGTATGCAGAAGAATAAAATGAGACCCTTATCTCTTGACATATACAAAAACTAAATCAAAATGGATTAAAGACTGAAATCTAAAATCTCAAGCTATGAAAATACAAGAAAACCTTCTGGAAACTCTGTAGGACATTGAAGTGAGCAAAGATTTCTTGAGTAATATCCCACAAGCACAGGCAACCAAAGGAAATATAGAAAAATGAGATCATATTAAGTTAAAAAAGCTTCTGCCCAGCAAAGGAAACAATCAACGAAGTGAAGAGACAACCCACAGAATGGAAGAAAATGTTTGAAAACTACCCATTTGACAAGGGATTAATAAGCAAAATATGTAAGGAGCCCAAACAACTGTATAGGAAAAAAAAAAATCTAATAATCTAGTTAAAAAATGGACAAAAGATCTGAATAGACATTTCTCTAAAGAAGCAGTACAAATGGTAAATAGAAATATAAAAAGGTGCTCAACACCATTCCTCATTATAGAATTTCAAATCAAAACTACCATGAGATATCATCTCAACCCAGTTAAAATGGCTTTTATCCAAAAGGCTGGCAATACCAATACTGGAAAGGATTTGGAGAAAAGGGAGCCCTCATACACTGTTGGTGGGAATGTAAACTAGCCCACCTATGGAGAAGAGTTTGGAATTCCTCAAAAAACTGTAAATAGAGCTACCACATGGCCCAGCAATTCCACTCCTAAGTATAGACCCAAAAGAAAGGAAATCAGTATATTGAAGAGACATTTGCACTCCTATTTTTATCGCAACACTATTCACAATAGCCAACCTATGTGTCCATCAACAGATGGATGGATAAAGAAATGTGGTACATATACACAATGGAGTATTATTTGTGCATAAAAAAAATCAGATCCTGTCATTTGCAACATGAATGGAACTGGAGGTCATTATGTTACATGAAATAAGCCAGGCAGAGAAAGACAAACTTCACATGTTTTCACTTATTTGCAGGAGCTAAAGTTTGAAACAATTGAACTCATGGAGATACAGCGTGGAAGGATGGTTACCAGAGGCTGGAAAGGGTAGTTGGTGGGAAGGTATGGGGGAGAAGTGGGACTTGTTAATGGGTACTAAAAAATAGAAAGACTAAATAAGACCTAGTATTTGCTGGCACAACAGGGTGACTATAATCAAACATAGTTTAATTGCAGATTTAAACATAACTAAGAGTATAATTGGATTATTTGTAATACAAAAGATAAATGCTTGAGGTGATGGATACTCCATTTACCCTGATCTAATTGTTACATATTGCATGCCTTTATCAATATATATTGTGTAACCTATAAATATATATACCTACTATGTACTCAGAAAATTTTTAAAAAGCCAAAATAATGTATGTAAAGAGAATGAACTGGAAGGTCTTTATGGTCCCTTTGAGAAAAAAAATTCCATAAGAATAACGACAATGGGAGAAGTCTCTAAGAATTCAGTGCATGAGAACCTAGGGGATGGAGAGTAGGTTGTAACCTTGCACTTTACCTGTTCCATAGCTTCTTGTGGGAATGAAGCCGTTGGGACTTGGGGAACTGCTCCCAAAAATCTGTGAGACTTAAGTGAAAAGAAAACCTGAAGGTTATAGTATGACAAATACAACACAGAAACAGAAACATCAGAGTATGGGCTGTGTGACTATCTGAATCATGGAGATGACGAGAAGCTCTTGGCTACTCTGAGCTAGAACATTTCAGACAATTTCTTTCTTTGAGCCTTCCATCTAACTACTGCCATTATTTGTCATGCTCGACACCCAAATCCTATTTCATGTCTCCTTTTTTTTTGATGTAGCGGTAGGCATCAAATCCGGAGAAAAAGAACAGAAGAAAGGAAAAGTAATGGAGGAATTTAGTTATCAGAGAGACACTCTCACACTCCTATCTTGTATAAACCTTTGACAGTGTTTTCTCCAAAGGACTGTTTGGAGTACTTCTCCCCCAGGTTCCACACAGCATCTTTGCTGTTCTTTCTATTTCTGGTGTCCCAGATTCAATAGGAAAATTCATAATCCTGGGCAACTCTGGGACCCTTTTCTCATTAGCACTGTATTAGCTCTAAGGATTAAGGCTAATTGGAACAAAATTTCAGGACCAAGGGGATAACAGCAGACAAGGAAGCAAGTGAACTTTAGGGAGATTTTCTATAAGCAGGGAAGGGTCCATTCATTTCTAGAAATCCATATAGGGGCCTCATTTTCCTGGGAACAGTGACTGTCTGAGCAGGCAGCTGCAGTGACTTCAGAGGCTGGTCAAACATCTCATCGGGGCGCCAGTTATTTGTCCATTGTGGTTGAAGACCATTTTACTCTGATATCAAATTAGTTACTTACTTTTATCTTAGTGAAACAAATTGGCATTCACTTTTTATTTAGTTTATAGACTCTAAGATGTAATAGCCTGGTTTTCATCAGAAACTACTTTGAGATTATAACTTAAGGACTCAATAAGTATTTTATGGGTATTTTTTCCATACAGCTCACTGTATTGGGTTGCCTCTGTTGATACTGAGATAAATGAGAAGTGGTCTTTCTCCTAACGATGTCAATAGTAATAGGTGTCTTAACAGGAAGTGAGAGGATGTTGTTGGGAAAGGCTTCAGGAGGAAGCTGGTTTAACAGGGACAGGAGAACCATGCCCCACTCATCTCTCTATCTCCCATAGCTCCTGGCTATTAAACACTTTCACATTCTATTATAATGATTAGATATAAATCATTCCCATATCCAGAAGAAAACTTGAGGATCAGAAATTTCCCTCAGTCTGCTCTTGGTTTTCTCATATGTAAAAGAAAGGAAATTAATTAGAGGATCTTTATGGACCATTGTACAAAAGAATTTCTTGGGAAAGGAGGCTGTGTGGAAGGTCTCTAGAAATTCAGCATAGAAATAGCGGGAGGAGGGGGAGAAGATTTACCACCATGCAGATTACCTGTTCCATAGCTCCTGGTGGTGGTGAAACCATCATTACTTTTGTTAAAAATCTGTGGAACTGAAAAGAAAATCAGCTGTTGGCTCAGCCCCAAATGTGACTGCACGATGAATATGGCAAAAACGTATCAGCACAGCGGCTGCTAGGGTACTGTGACTATTAGTGGGAAATACTGAACTCTCTGACTCAGTGAAGATGCGTAAATGTGGTTTTGTGACTACGTTCACTTATTCCTATTTCTTTCCTGCTGTCTGACATGACAGGAATTGCACCTTCAGACTGCATCATGGGGAAGACACCTCTTAGCTAACTACTGCCTCCTACTCACATTTCCTTCCTCATTTATTTTCCCTACTGGCTTTCTGGGGCTGGAGAAGATTCTAGTTTCTGATTGCAGTAAAATCCTTTCCTAGGAGGCTTCTTTTACTAGGCATTTGGATGAATTAATTTATATGTACACAGAGAGAAATTTCTTTGTCAGTTAAATCCTGTTACATTATAATTCAGCTCTCACTACGGCCTTATCATTGGGTTGAACTGGAGCTGTATTTTTAGATTTTGGCAACAATAACAAGCACTGCCAAGTACTTCAGCTGAGATCACCCAACTAATACTCCACTAGCAAAAGCTTTGCATGGGGGTCTAACCATCAGAGACTGTTAAGTTCTATATCTCCAAGGTAGACCAAGGAGCCTGGCCCACTGTGTGTGCTGGGGAGTGAGAAAGGCATTGCCAATTGACATCAGATTGGGCCAGTTAGTCTAAGATGGAAAGACTTGGGTATGAAACCTGTATACACAACCTTGCCTTCTAAGAGAAGAGTCAATGAGCCAAACAACGTGGAGGTTAGGGCAAGAGGTTGCCCAAATACTCACAATAAAGTAGAAAGAAAGTCATTCCAACAACTTTAAGCACCACCACAATAAGCCCAGAGATGATCATGTGCCAGTTCATGGTGAAGAAGCTGCAGGGGCCTGTGAAGATTAGAGCACGGCAGCATCAGAATTCGGGAACAAGGCTGCTTTTCACCAGGACATATTCCAGCCTCTCGCTCAGAGTACCCAAAGCAAGACAGACTTGGAAGACAGGCATGACATTGATAGGTACCAGGAGGTGACCCAGCATGGGCCCAGAACACAGAAAGAAACAGGTATTGATTAGAGCCTTGGAACAGGCATGCTGCCTCTCCTTCTGGACAGCAATCTAGGTTCTAGAAGTAATTCCCTACTCTGGGCCTCAGCCTTGCCCTATTTGTGGCCTCCTAAATTCTGTCTAATAATTAAACCCTCTCCTGTATTTTGAGAACCCTTATCCTTGAAATGACCCTTGTTCCCAAGGACCTTAGTTTGTAGCCTTCACCATACTGACTTAAGTTGTCAGAAGCCTCAATCTTCCAAATACCAGGGGTAGGAGACAGACAGGACAGGCATCCCTGAAGGTCTTGCCATTGCTCAACAGTCCATGCAGCCAGGACAGACAGACAGACTCACCTCTTTCTCCCTGGAAGGCTAGGCTGGATTGCAGATGGGGGTCTTCCTGGTGGCCCAATGCTTGGTGTGGCAGGCAGGGGCCCCGTCTCCTGAGAATATGCTCCTTCTGCCCAAGCAACGTTCTTCCTTCTTCACAGTCTCTGCCTTGGTGGCATCCCCGCGAAATACTTCTTCCTGTTCAGTGTTCTTGGCAAAGGGAGCAGGCGGGGCAAAGAAGGGAAGAGAGTCTCTAGTCCTAGTGGTGGCAAGAACAGAGTTCCTGCCAGGGGAGTTCTAATACAGAGGAACATTTTAAGAACAATTTGGAGAACGAAATACGTCAACACAGACTCACCCTTCCTCTGTGTCTAAATCTCCTTGAAATACAGTGGGGAGAGAAATGTAGTAAAGTTTTAACAAACGTTGAATCTGGATAAAAGGTAGCTGGAAGTTATTTGTACTTTCCTTACAACATTTCTGCAAGTCTGAAATTATGTCAAGTTAAAAATGTTAAGAAGAGAAATCCAGTTGAAGACACTAATATTAATGAGTAGGTCCTTGCTGTTCCATTTGCTCCATTTGCTGCAGCTCTGCTCAGTCCCCTTTATCATGGACTCCTCTCTGGCACCACCTGCTCACCTTCCAGAAGTGTTTCTTGAGCATGGCACTCTGCTGGATACAGCAGTGGGCTAGGGTGAACAAAAATACTCAAGTCCTATTATCAAGGAGTTTTAAATTGCATATTAAATTTGAAAATTTGCTTTTATTTTCCCTGCTATGAAAGCTACATGTACCCATGACAAAAAAAAAAAAAAAAAAAAAAAAAAGTGGCTGGAAAATATTAAAAAGGAAAATTGAGAAAACAAAAAACATTTATAACCTTATACATTTAGTTACAGGGATTACTAGCACCTCAGGGTGTATGCTTTCTAAATGAGTAGGCAGATAGAAAGAGGGATGGATAGATAGATAGATAGATA
>NW_016809984.1:1481137-1515795 GCF_001698545.2 Rhinopithecus bieti
TATTAAAAGGAAAATTGAGAAAACAAAAAACATTTATAACCTTATACATTTAGTTACAGGGATTACTAGCACCTCAGGGTGTATGCTTTCTAAATGAGTAGGCAGATAGAAAGAGGGATGGATAGATAGATAGATAGATAGATAGATAGATAGATAGACAGACAGAAAATCACTGGTTCACATAGAACAACAGGAACATATTGTACAAATTGTTTTGTAATCTATCCGCTCAAGATTAAGCTAACACTATGTTATATATATCTCTTTTGATGTCAAAATACAGATTTTGATAATGTATTATTTAATATGTGCATAGCATTCAGGGGTAAAAGTATATGATTTATTTATTCAGGTGTAAAAGTATATTATTTATTTAACAATTGCATAACCACAAATCTTCTAGTAAAGTGTGGTGGACAAGAACAAAGTTTTAGAAATCAGTCCTGGTTTTGATTCCTGGATCTCACCTTCACTAGCTGAACATCCTTGATTAAGTTACAGAGTCTCTTTAACTTCCATTTCTTTATCTATAAATTGGAGTAATTATAGTTAAATACCACATAGGATTGTTCTGAGAAATGAGCAAGGTAATGCTTATAATTTCAAAAGCGTGCTACTCAGCATCTTAACATAAATCCTTAGTATTCTAACTATTTTCTAAAACACCCAATGCACAGTGAACAGCTAAGTGCATGCATCCTTTTACATGTCCGTAAGAATTTTCTTGGGCTAAGTTATCAGAAATGTAAATGCTGGATCAAAAAACATGTGCATTTGGAGGGCTTTGGAATATTAAAGTTGTGTTTTGTTTTACTTGGATAATCCTCCGAGTTTTTGAAAAATCTCATTGAACCTGATTTATCTGGTCACAAGGTAATTACTTCTAGACCCTAGATTGCTGTCCAGAAGGATCCACATATTTGTCGGACAATAAATATGGCCAATTATCCCAACTACGTTAGGAAGTATGGGATTCAGGAGACTTGTTATTATTTAGAAACTTTTCAACAGAGACTTTCTGAATAAATAAAATCTATACACTTGGATAGCAAGTGAATCTTTTATAACAAAAAGGTATAAGAGATCTTTCAAATACCATCAAAAGAGGAGAAAATATCGTAGTATAAAAGGATGTACACAGAAGTTTAGGGGATAGTACTCTAACTGATGTATAGTGGGACACCTCTGCTCTGCTAGAAAATCTAAAGAAAAATCTAAATTCTTATTCAAGGCTTTGGACTCCAATGCTTTCCTTAAACTTGACATTATCAGAAACCTTGCTAAAAAAAAAGCCAATACCTGCAATGGCTAATGCCACTGAGGGGTTACTAGAGATGCAGTCAATAGCACTGGGGGCCCATGCCCATTGCTTTGGGAAAATAATAAGAAAGGGACTTCTAGTCACACAATTGTAAGGAAATACCCACACATTTTTTTGGGGGGAAAAACATGAGCTCACTAATTTTTAATCAGTTGTTATGGACTGGGATAATAAATTCTCTGCATAGTGAGTCAAATTAGATTTTTTCCACTAGGCTGAGTCCCAAAAATAAAGAAAAAAAGTTTTATTAAAGAGTAAAACTGGAATTTAACTTTGGCAATCTTCATGTGACATTAAGTTGGAAATGCTGTCTGTAGGGACTGTATTATGCAATATTATAATTGCCTGAGCAGACAATGGAGTCAGCTCTACGTTATAATTACCAAAGAGATAAGACCGTGCCCACAATTATAGGGAATTTGGAAGGCACACAGTGTACGGCTAAACAAGGCTTCTGGGTATATCGTGTGTGTGTTGTGGGGGAAAAAGGCAGTGTGTGTGAGTGTGTGTGTGTATGTGTGTGTATTGACATGGATAATCATTAAGAGCTCTCCTATCCTAATAAGAGCAAAAAGAGGATCTATAACGTTTTCTTACTCCAGCTCCCAGGATCACCTGTTGATGCTGATAGGGTATGGCACCACACAGCTGGACTGCTATTTTCAGAATGCTTACCGTATGGTGACAGTGGCAGCAACAATACCAGCTTGGTGGACTGACCAGACTTTGTCAAAGTAGGAACTGTAACTGCCACATTTGGATTAGGTGTCCATGAGGTGTCAAGAAAGGAAACCAAAAAAAGAAAGGACATCCTATGATTCATTAATTGGAGTTTCAAAGTGATATTAACATGAATATTTACAGACATAACTTTATTTTGTATCTCAAGACAATAAAGACTAGTACTGTCTCTTGAGCCTCATTTGTAGGCATATACATATATGTAAATATATGTATATTTCCTTAAATGTATATTGCAGGAATTATCTCAGGCAGTTTAGTGAGAAAATCTGAAAATTTGAAAGAGACCTGTTGTTTCCCCTTATCTTCACAGTCAGAATTTTGTCAGTTTTCAGAGCTCCCTCTTCCCCACCTCCCGCTTTCTCCTCAGCTCATGCCAGTCTGAGTTCCACTATGACCACATCACTAAGTGCTGACTCCTACTCGATGAATTAAATAGGCTTCTTTCAGTCTTTATGCCACTTGTGGCAGGAGCCTACATTAGCCTGCATTGCATAGTCTTTTTCTTGATCTCCATAATTTTACATTCTTCTGGCTTTCTTCCCTTCTCCCTGGCCTCTCCATTTATTATTTTCTCCTCTGCCTATTTGTCAAATTCTGTGGTTATCCCCCCTCTCTTCATCTCACGGTTTAATCACCATGTTCATGAAGCTGATTGCTAAATCTTTATCAGCGAGCTTCAGATCTATCTATCTCTGACTAGCTACATTTTTTATTGAGGTGCTTCACAGACACCCCAGAGTCACCATTTCCCAAAATGTATTAATTGCTATACCATGGCCAAAACATGTTCATTCTCTTAAGTTTCATGTCTCTGAATGTAAAGACCATTTGTTTAGTTGCCTGAATCATGAAGTGTGGGTATTATCCTTGGTTTCTCTCATTCCATGCCATCTATGATGGTTAATATTGAGTGTCAACTTGATTGGATTGGAGAAGGCCAACTATTGTTCCTGGGTGTGTCTGTGAGGGTGTTGCCAAAGGAGATTAACATTTGAGTCAGTGGGCTGGGAGAGGCAGACCTACCCTCTATTTGGGTGGGCACCATCTAATCAGCTACCAGCGCAGCTAGGATAAAAGCAGACAGAGGAATGTAGAAGGACTAGACCAGTTGAGTCTTCTGGCCTTCATCTTTCTCCTGTGCTGGAGGCTTCCTGCCCTCAAACATCGCACTTCAAGTCCTTCAGCTTTTGGACTCTTGGACTTAAACCAGTGGTTTGCCAGTGGCCCTCGGACTGTCGACCACAGATGATGGCTGCACTGTCAGCTTCCCTACATTTGAGGTTTTGGGACTCCGACTGGCTTCCTTGTTCCTCAGCTTGCAGACAGCCTATTGTGGGACTTCACCTTGTGATAGTATGAGTCAATACTTCTTAATGAACTCCCCTTCATATATACATCTATCCTATTAGTTCTGTCCCTCTAGAGAACCCCAATACACCATCTAATAAAACTCCAAGTCATGGTGACTTTACCTCCTCAGAGTCTATAAAATCTATCCTCTTTACTACTTTGTCTCTGCTACCCCTTGGCCCTCTCCTTGACTCCTTCAGTAACCTCCAAAGAAACATTTCTGCCATAATCTTGCCTTTAATAGTTCTCCAGTCTTTAGTCAGAATGATCTCACTGCAAACTTGATTATATAATTGCCATGGTTAAACATTTTAGTAATTTTCTGTTGCACTTAGGATAAGGCTTGGGCCCCTTAACATGGTCTTTAAGTCTTTGCGTGTTCGTTCTTTCAGCAAACGTTGCTGAGTGCTACCATGAACCAGATACTCTTCTGGGCAATGAGGACCATGTGCTGGTTCTTCTGTACCTCTCATGGCACCACATCTACCCTACCATTGTCTGTTAGTGACATAAAACTTCTAGTCTTTTATGCAGTCTCTCCTGGATCCAACTCTTCAAATATTTATCTGACACTGGTTTATTGAGCACATAAAATGTGCAAAGCACTAAGGGCACCACCTGCTGTCTTCCAAGCACACACATATAATCCTATATCCTCTTTGACTAAATAATTCTGATGCATCTTTCAGGTCTGAACTCATCCTTCAGGTCTCATCTTTTCAGAAAAACTTTCTTGCCAATTCTCTTTCCCTGGCCCAGTTGGGTTTAGTGACTGTTATCTTTGGTGTCCCATAATATCATGTATTTTTTTCCTTGGGAGCACTTATTGCATGATAATGCACTTGTTGGCTTCCTCTACTAGATTCTATAAAGTCAGGAATGCAGGGCTGAGTCTGTCTTCTTCACTGTTGAAGCTCCAGCATATCCACAGTGCTCAGAACACTGCACCATGGAGTTAGGCTTTTAGCCTTGTAATCTAAACCTTTATTTGTGAGAGCATGGTAAGGCCTAAAAAATATTTCTAACCAATCAAAAATTTGTGCAATATTCTTTATGCTGATAGACAAATTTGCTGTCATAGTTTTCAAGAATGATCATTTAAGTGCCAGACCATCTCCAAAAGTATTCATTCCTAATTAAATTTTTCTATCTCAAATAACCACCTTGGAGTATGCATTGTGATTGTAGTACTTTAAATAATAATGAACCATCCCCTAGTTTGTAAGTAGAGTTAACTTATATTCACCCTTACCATATTAATAATACTATATATTTTAAAGTAAATTGCTGCTCAGATAATACAACACACCAGAATTCATACAATCCACAGAAAAAGGCTGCTTTGGGAATAATGAGAAGGAACCTCTAGCAAAACTATTATATACACCTGAATCTGATGTGTCAGAGCTTTGAGGTGAGGGGAGGCTGTGAGGCCTGCAGACAGGATGATTTAGAGCTTGCAGGAAGGCTGTATGGTTCTGGAGCCTACCAGCAGCAGAGACACACTTGGCTTCTACTTTGTACAGTGACTCCTTAAATGAATTGGAAGTCCTATTGCAGAGAACTATCATTCCAGTTGGATGATGATGACATTACCCCATTAATATAAGGTTGCCCCAGCACCAAGCAAAAGAAACACTATGCTCAGTGGTCAAACTTCCTGCTCAGTACGTCTCTAGCCTGGCAACACAGAACTAGAGTAAATATAAAACTTCCCCCATTTTCCTTGATCAAATCCTCTAAGATTTGGTATTTGCAATATCTATCAGAACCCATCACTAGGCTTTAGAACTTTGAATATGGGCAAAACTGTCTCATTTTTCACTTCAAAGTTTAACACATGGAAAAAACAATGGGAATGCGAGAATACTCAAAATGAGATAAGCATTGTGAAGGAAGAGATCCAATGTCCGTCTGTGAAACAAAATAATTACAAGACATAGGAAATGTTACAAAACACCTCATATGTTTTTATTAAGATTTTAGAGAACACTAATTCTATGAAAGACATATGACTTAATATAATGAAATGGACCGACAAACGCTTTGAGGTTTAATTGCTGGCTTAAAAAAAACAATGAAGTGAAGGGCTCTGAATAGCTGATTGGATACAATAGAAAGAAAATAGGTAAATCAGAAGATATGAAATATTAATTTGGAATTTAGAGAAAAAGTGAAAAAGAAATACAAGTAGAGGATAAAGAAAGAGAGATATTTATATTAGATCTAACAGATCCTTATACATGCTGTGGCTTGCAAAAGAGAAAGCATGAAAATATAACATGTAAGAACAGCAATAATCAAAGTAATTGTGAAAGAAAATATAAGTGAGAAAGCTGAAAATTAGGCAAAATCAATGAAAGGAAATCTAAACCTAGACATTGGTGATTTCTTTAAAAAAGAAATATTCTGGAAGCTTCTGAGCAGAAAAATCTGTGAAGAAATAAAATATTAACTGTCTTTAAAATATTTGTTGAAATATTCTAAATCCTAGATGATCATAGATAAACATCTAGGGTTTTGATAGTGAAATGTTGTGACTCAGAAACCAATAATAAAAGTAAAGTACAATCCAGATTCAACTTAAAATTGCTCAGGGATGTGGCTGTTAGAATTTGTGATTTATAGCCCAACTTCCACTCCCTCTAACGCAAAGTTTTCAGAGCCCTGTGGTCTAATGGGATGCCTGGTAAGAGGAAAGGGTCTGTCCTCTCTAGTCTAGACGTTTGACTTTCTTCAGAAGAATTCCACAGAAAAATGACACCAGAATACAATAATCTATCATTATATTCTGGTTATTCAACCTAAATAGCATCATTTTTATTTATTCATTTAGTTTTTTGAGATAGTCTCATTCTGTCATCCAAGCTGGAGTACAGTGGCACAATCTTGGCTCACTGCAACCTCTGCATCCTAGGTTCAAGTGATTCTCGTGCCTCAGTCGTCTGAGTAGCTGGGATTACAGGCATGCACTACCTCATCCAGCTAATTTTTGTATTTTCAGTACAGGCAGGGTTTTACCATGTTGGCCAGGCTGGTCTCAAACTCCTGACCTTGGGTGATCTGCCCAATTTGGCCTCCCAAAGTGCTGGGATTACAGGCGTGAGTCACCATGCTCCGCCAAAATTGCATCTTTTAAAGAGTTTATTTCACAGTTCTCTGTCTCAGTTCCTTATCCCTTGTAAGCAAGTGCTCGAAAGCAGAAACACACTCTCACACCCCATTGGAGAGAGGTTGCAAACTGGTGGCCCATAGATTGCACTCAGTATGCAGCTGTATTTAGTTTGACCTGTTCAGTGTTTTAAAAAATTTGGATTAACATATTGAAATTTAGATTTCAACAAATATCCCATTACTTAGGAGATCTCACACTATGGAGAACACATTTGCATAGGCCAGTGGTCAGCTGGAGCAGGAGTCAGGCCTCATCAACTCTGTCTCCAGTCTCACCACCCCTGTGGAAGGAATCCAGTTGCCAGCCATTGTCATGCATGCAAAGCTGTTTTTTCCTTAGAGTAGAGTGAGAATGGTTTACAGTCATACATCTATTGAAAGAGGGAAAACAAAAGATAGAATGAAGAGACCACAGGCTTCCAGAGCAATGAAAAACATGGATATACACATATATACATAGAAGATACACACACACACACAGAGAGAGAGAGAGAGAGAGAGAGAGAGAGAGAGAGAGAGAGAGAGAGAGAGAGAGAGAGAGAAAGTTCAAGAGAGTTTCGTATTTGCGGACCCTGGAGGCTACATGGCACACCTGGAGGTCAGGAAGCACAGGCAGGGAAAGAGAGAAAGGGACCTGTGGGCCGACACTTTATTGGGGTCAAGACATCATCTAAACAGATTTTCCACATGGAGTTTTAATTGGTGCATTTAAAGCAAGCAGGCGTAAGTTCCAGGGGCACACAGAGGTGGTCACTGCACCGTGTCTGCACAGTCCATGTTGGGTGTGCGGGTCAGGGCGGCCGTAGAGCAGGTTGCATCCAGCTGACCTGTAATGAGCTGGTCACCAGGAGGCAGTTGTATACGGCAGCTATCTGGATTGGCCACACAGGACAACCTGGAGGTGTAGAATTGGAAACCGTATCGAGGGTGACTGAGCCCTGAGGGAACATATTTCTTTGTGAAAATTAGACAATATTCTATGCCAAGTGTGACTTTGCCAAAAAATACAACTAAAGATACCATTGTGAAACAAATTAAAGAACAACAGTTATCTAGAAGACATGCATGATTAAAACTTAATTAACTAAAAGAACTAGAATTTCCACAGGATGAATTTCTGAACGCAAATAAAATAAGTGATGCTATTGTGAAAAAGTGGCTGTAAATCTTTTACGGATGATGAGTTTTTCAAAGAGTGAAACTATGGAGTGAGTGAGAAATACTGTTGCTGAGAATAGTGACCATACCTGAAGACTTATTGGAGAAAAATGAAATGTTCTGTGGTGTTTTATATTATAGCTGATGAAAATGAAGATATAAATAATAATTCTAAGCAGCTAGTGATATTTACTAGTGGTACTGATGAAAAATTTTATGCAACCAATGAATTCATTAAAAGGGTACCTATGATACATAAAATATCAAGGAATGACATTTTTGTGTGCCAAGAAAATCCTTGATACTCTACTGTAGAGAAGTCAAATTAGTAAGCATGACTCTACAGAAATTCTGTGATGACACATCTAAAAGACAGACTTATTCGTCAATTTAAAACCACTGCGGCAACATTTTTCAATGGCAAGGAACTGAAGTCTGTTTATTGGATCATTCATCAGGAAACACGTTGTACTAATGTATTTATAGATGTGGTAGTTAACGTAGTATACCAGACATGCTTGAATGTCTAAGACCATAAAATATTCAGTGCTTTGTGTAATGAATTGGATTCATAACACGATAATCTGTTGTATTCCACATGTGTACTAAAAAACATAAATGAACAAAAGAAATATAGGTACACAGAGATTTAAAAGAGTACTACATTGGATTGACTCTGCACATTATTATTATTTATTTGTTTTTTTTATTATACTTTAAGTTCTAGGGTACATGTGCACAACGTGCAGGTTTGTTACATATGTATACATGTGCCATGTTGCATATTATTTTTAATACCATCTCTGAATTTGGGATATATCTTAGTCAATGATAAGAAGGCACTGTGAAGTATTTTAATAGGCAGATTTTAATTTTTCTTTCTTAGTGATATATAAAATTATGGTGGATCTTGTGATTGACATTATCTGAAATTCTGTGAAATATGATAATAAGAGAATGCCACAAATTTAAGCCATTACAATTTTAAACTTAAAAAAATAGATAAATAGCCATACAAATAGAATTTAACAAAATTGACTTGAGAAATAGAAGTTTTGAAGTGCCCTAGCTAAAAGATGGCTCTACGATTTTGGAAGAATTGTAAAGCATAAGCTGACAGAAAATATCATTTGAAAGCAGCAATTTCTGTGATAAGATTAAATTTGAAATCACTTTTGAGGACTGCTAGTCTTTGAATTTAGGAAATATTTTGAATTACACAGACACACAATTATAAAGGTAAGACTTACAAATTTTGTGATTATGGCTGGGGCTGGTTGTATTAGTCTGTTCTCACGCTGCTAATAAAAACATACCTGGCTGGGTGCAGTGGCTCATGCCTGTAATCCCAGCACTTTGGGAGGCCAAGGCAGGTGGATCACCTGAGGTCAGGAGTTCAAGACCAGCCTGACCAACATGGTGAAACCCTGTCTCTACTAAAAATACAAAAATTAGCTGGAAGTGGTGGCAGGCAGCTGTAATCCCAGCTACTCGGGAGGCTGAGGCAGGGGAATTGCTTGAACCCAGGAGGCAGAGGTGGCAGTGAGCAGAGATTGCACCATTGTACTCCAGCCTGGGTGACAGAGCAAGGCAAAACTCCCTCAAAACAACAACAACAACAACAGCAACAACAACAAAAACCCACATACCTGAGACTGGGTAATTTATAAAGGAAAGATGTTTAATGGAATCGGTTTCACAGTTCCACATGGCTAGGGAAGCCTCACAATCATGGTGGAAGGCAAAGGAGAAGCAAAAGCATGGCTTACATGGTGGCAGGCAAAAGAGATTGTGTAGGGGAACTCTCATTTATGAAACCATCAGGTCTCATGAGACCATCAGAACAGTATGGGGGAAACTGCCCCATGATTCATTTATCTCCACCTGGCCCCGCCCTTGAGACATGGGGATTATTGCAATTCCAAGTGAGATTTGGGTGGGGACACAGTGAAACCATAAACGGTGAATTGACTATTATGAAGGTACATCAAGCTAAAGGTTCATTATTTTGTTTGGTGATGGATAGTGCATATAATTCTGCCAAAGCAAGATCTCTTTATATGTTTTTATAGTGTTGTGGCCTATAAACCAATGGTTTATAAACTCAAATACCTGTAAGGGTCTGAAAATTAGTATAATGTGTGAAGTCAACCAGGGATAAGAAAAACATCTGTCTGAACTATAAGACTTTAGTTTACTGAATGAAACTCATGACACAAACATGCATAATATTGGAGAAAATATATTAAATTCATTGAAAAAATACAAACTGGGGTGGACATGGCCACTCATGCCTGTAATCCCACACTTTGGGGGGCTGAGGCAGATGGATCACTTAAGGTCAGGAGTTTGAGACCAGCCTGGCCAACATGGTGAAACCCTGTCTCTACTAAAAATACAAAACTTAGCCAGGCATGGTGGCGTGCGCCTGTAATCCCAACTACTTAGGAGGCTGAGGCAGGAGAATCACTGGAACCCAGGAGGCAGAGGTTGCATGAGCTGAGATTGCACCACGGCCCTCCAGCTTGGGTGACAGAGTGAGTCTCCATCTCAATAAACAATCAAACAAACAGACAAACAAACAAACAAAAAACCAAAGAAACAACCAAAGAAAAAAGAAAAGAAAAAATATAAATTGATAAATGGAAATGTTTCATCATTAAATTATGTTTTCAAAATTCATTATACCTTTTATTTGGAAGTAGAAACCTAGTCTTTTTTCTTTTGCAGATTATAATTTCAGGTTAATTTGTTCATAATAATGTGAATTACAAAATATTGTCTTCAATCCACTAACTAGGAACTGTATTTAATTGCATTCTAACTCAGAATGGAAAATAGTTGTTTCAAGTATAGATTCTTCTAAATATAGATAGAATATTTGCGCAATAATTTTAAAGGTAGAGAACATATACTAGACATTAATCTTTCGTTTTATAATCTTAGAATTTATTTTGTGTCATGTTTCGTTTCTGAAGACTAATTCTGCCATAGGAAGTAGATTAGATTGTTTATTGTTAATATGCCTTCCAAAAAATACTTTCTAAGAATGAGAGAAACTCATTATACAATTGTATTATCTATATGTGAATGTCCTGTCAGAGAAATAAAGTACTTACATAGTGTGTAATGTTAACAAAAACAGAGTCAAATCTATGATGTAATCTTTAAAAAATATTTTACAGGGTTGGATGTGGTGGCTCACACCTGTAATCCCAACACTTTGTGAGGCCGAGGCGGGTGGATCACGAGGTCAGGAGTTCGAGACCAGCCTGGCCAACATGGTGAAACCTCGTTTCTACTAAAAATACAAAAATTAGCCAGGCGTAATGGCAGGCGCCTATAATCCCAACTACTCAGGAGGCTGAGGCAGGAGAATCGCTTGAAACCAGACAACGGAGGTTGCAGTGAACTGAGATCACACCACTACACTCCAACCTGAGAGAAAGAGCAAAACTTCATCTCAAAACATATATCATAGTATTTCAGGTATACATAAAAGAATAGATGATAATATAATAATAACAAGAAACACCTATCTCCTAACCCAAGAGCTGAAGCATTACAAAATAATGGAATCTCTTTTTATACTACTCTTCCATCAGCAGTAACCATGCTCCTGAATGAGGTGTTTATAATTCTCACACATTTCTTCCTGTTTTCTCACACACTTATGGAACCCTGTATAATATGTAGTGTTTTGTAGATATTTAAGAACTGCAATAATGGTATCCTAGTATATGAATTGCCCTAAAACTTTCTTTGTTCATTCAACAATATGTTTGTGAGGTCATCCATGTTCAGTTGCACTGCTGTGTAGCACACCATTGCATGAATATATCACAATGTGTTTATCCATGTATCTATTAATGGGTATTTTGATGTTTCTAATTTGGTCCGTGTTGGAGCTGAGATTTGCAATTATCAGCCACTATGACTCCAGAACCCCCAGGCTAAACAACTGACTACACTCATTTCAATTGGAGTCTCTCTGAAAGTTCGTATCCTAGAAACAGAAAGTAGCGGAAAAACCTCTGTACATGATATTCAGACTCATTGCTCAAAGATCTAAATGGAAAATAAAAGACACAAAAGAGTGCAGTAGAAATCCCCAGGTTTATACCAAACTAAACCACATGTAAAAACAAATACTTAATTCCACCAGGTGTTTAAACAAGTCGAAAGGCACTCAAATAGCACCTTCCCCAGGCTCTTATTAATTATTTCTGTAATTAATCTGAGGTTGGAATGTCTGGGGCTAACTCTGGAAATCCTTAAAGTTCATAGATGGATGATCAAGTGTCTCATGTTTTCCTCAGGCTATGTCTATCTGTGTTCACACTTCCACATATGAAGGGCTCCACTACCTCTCTGCTTCAACTAGGCGATGTCTGAGGACCTGAACTGTGTCTGCAACTTGGGAGATGCTAGCCCTCAGCAAAACAGTGAAGTCCATATACTTTGTCTTCACCAATTCTTCTTCAGTTTCCCCTACCTCTACTATGGGCATGGATGCCCCTCAAGTGCACACAGCATATTTGCTGAATGATTAGGAGAAGAGATGACCTGGAATGAGAGGGACTTGGAGTATTCTCCCAATATAATTATAAACTATTAAATAGTTGTGTATATTTAGGGCCTTTTTTGCACAGAAAAGCTCAGGGTTAACGCCTGTGTCATCATTTCATCCCCTAACCTTATTTAAAAGTGCAACACCTGCTCAGGCAGTATTTAAGTTAATAGCACCATTAAATAAATAAACCTTTATTTAAATTTAATCATAAACCTGTCAAGTTAAATATACCTTGCAAACAAAGTGGATCAGGTAGAATAAAACAAACTATGTAAGAGGTTCTAACAATAACGCATTCTTTAGATCTTCTCTGACAGTTCTTTTTTTTTTTTTTTTTGGTACTGAAATTTAATCTTCTATTTAGATTTCCCATTGAGTCTGAGACAGGCCATTCTAAGAATGATGCTTTTTTTTCCTGGTCCACAACTAACTTATGTGTTTATCCCTTCTCTATGTGTCTGCTCAAGGACTTAATTGTTCCATTTATGTGATTTTGTACCACTCAGCGCAGCATACATCTTTTGGTTGCAAAGGCCAGAAATTCAATTCAAACAGATTTAGGCAAAAGTAGTATGTATTGGTTCATGGAATATGATAAAGGGTTATACAATGAAACCAAAACAGGGCAAGGATATAGCTGGACCTCTGGAACATCAGGAACTGAATAAAAGCAGGTTTTAGCCATATTCACTTCTTGTCTCTGTTCGTTTCTGTGTGTAATAGGCTAAATGGTAGAGAATATAGATATGAGAAGCTGCTGCATTTCATGTCTTACCGGTGTTTTCTTTGATCAAGTTAGAAAATTCCCCAAAATAGACTTTGAATGGGCTAGCAATGGATCCATCAAATATGGTAAAGGGCAGGATCATGGAGAACTCTTGGTGGCAGCACGACGAGAAGGTGGAGGTGGTTGTTCCCTGAAGAAAGGAGGGACTTAGAAGGCAAAAAAAAAAAAAAAAAGCCTTTTCCAACCATCCCCACTACTTCTTGCCCACTTGCTCCTCCCAGAATTTTACAGCCTCTAACCTTCCCAACATTTTCCTTCTACCTTTATAACCCAAATCAAATCTTATGTTTTTCAGGACAGCCCCTCTTTTGATGACTACAAGTCTATTTCTAGTTCCAACCTCTAATCTGAGTTTCACTTCTTCATTTTCAAAGGTCTGCTGGTGTTTTCTAAGTAGAAAGCATGATGTCTACCCAGTTGTAATACATTCCAAGTTTTACTATTTCTTCCAAATTCAAACCAACTTCCTCCTCAACTTCTTCAATTTTTCTTACGTGATTACATCATATTAGAACCCCACAATGAAATCCTCCCTGGTTCTTCCTTCCTTAACCACCACATCAAGACACTAGCTGATGATGTTTTTCCAAAGGTCTCTCAATCTATTCCTTTTTCATCATTCCTACTACCTCCATCCCAGACCAAATTTCCTTTTATTGTAACTGATGTGTACATGGTTCAAATCCTCTGCCTCCTCCTCTTGAAATAAATCCTGCACATAAAATAACTGCTGTGATTGTGTCACTTCCTTACTTAAGATTCTGTTATAACCACTAACATGAAAAAGCCCCAACTCTTGAGTTTAGCTCCATAATCTGACCTCTACCTGCTATAGAGAACGTGCTATGCTCATTCCCACCTCTAAACCTTTGTCTATGACATTCACTTGCTTTCCTATCCAAAGCCTGGTTACACAGTTTGTTTATGCCAGTAATTTTGACACCTAATTAGATGCAACCTCTTATTGCTATTTAAATGTTTCCTGTATGTTTGTGTGTAACCCTCAACTAAATTGAAGGTTCTATGCTAAACAGACCACATTTTATTACTCTGCATCACCCTTCGAGCCTAAATGCACAGTACTAGAAATGGCTAGTATGTGGGCAAATATAAACAACTATATTTTCTCTTCTGTTAGTTTCTTGAAAATATAGCTGACAATTTCAAGAAAAAAATCCAATGTGAAATTTTAAAAAGTTGAATTCATAGAAGTACTGTACGACATAGTGACTATAGTTAATAACCATGTATTTTATTATTGAAAATTGCTAAGAGAGTAGGTTTTAAGTGTTTTCATCACAAAAATATGGTATGTATGTGAGGTAATGCATATGTTAACTAACTTGATTTAGGCATTCCACAACATGTGGCATTTTGATGGGTATTGCATTGAATTTGTAGATTGCTTTGGCAGGATGATCATTTTCACAATATTGATTCTACCCACCCATGAGCATGAGATATGTTTCCATTTGTTTGTGTCATCTATGATTTCTTTCAGCAGTGTTTTGTAGTTTTCCTTGTAGAGGTCTTTCACATCCTTGGTTAGGTATATAGGTATATTCCTAAGTTGTTTTTTTTTTTTGGTAGCTATTGTGAAAAGGGTTGAGTTCGTGATTTGGCTCTCAGTTTGGTCACTGTTAGCATATGGCAGAGCTACTGATTTGTGTACATTAATTTTGCATCCTGAAACTTTTCTGAATTCATTTACCAGTTGTAGGAGCTTTTTGGGTAAGTCTTTAGGGTTTTCTAGGTATACGATCATATCATCAGCAAACAGTGACAGTTTGACTTCCTCTTTGCTGATTTGGATGCCCCTTATTTTTTTCTCTTTGATTGCTCTGGCTTGAACTTTCAGTACCATGTTGAATAGAAGTGGTGAAAGTAGGCATCCTTGACTTGTTACAGTTCTCAGGGGAAATCCTTTCAACTTTTCCCCGTTTAGTATCATGTTGGCTGTGGGTTTGTCATAGATGGCTTTTATTACCTTAAGGTAGTCCCTTCTATGCTGATTTTGCTGACGGTTTTAATCATTATAATTTTGATTTGCATTTTCCCAGTGATTAATGATGTTGACCATCTTTTCATGTGTTTATTGGCCATTTGTGTATCTTCTTTGGAGAAATGTCTATTCAAGTCGTTTGCCCCCCTACCCCCTTTTTTTTGGAATGAAGCAACAAAAGCCAAGATGTATTGAAAATGAAAGTATACTCCACAGGGCGGGAGCAGGCCCAAGCAGCGGGCTCCAGGGCCCAATACAGAATCTTCTCAGGTCCAAATACCTGCTAGAGGTTTGTGTTTTCACCTTCAGAGTGGCGAGTTACCCTAGGCCCTGGGAGGGTCCACAGATGATATCTGGGAGCCAGGGACTGAAGTAAAAAAACCTTAGAAATTTACCTGGTGTCCCATTCTACTGAAGCTAAGCTGGCACTTGAACCACAAGACAAAATTCTTCCCATTCTTCTCTGCCCTTTCCCCAGGCAGAGGAGCCTCTCTTTGTGGCCACCACCATCATGATTCCACAGGGAGCTCTGCCAGGCCTCCACTGATGTTCACTTAAAGATTAAGAGCTCTTCAGTCAGCTTGCGATGAATGCTGCCAGGCCTAGAGCTCATTCTTCAAGGTAGTGGATTTCCCTCCAGCCCAGGACAGGCTCAGAAATACTGACCAAGAGCTTAGACCTGGATTCAGGGACCCCAAGATCCTGCTTGGTGCTCTGACCTACTGTGGCTAAATTGGGACCTAAGGTGGAAGACAGAGCCCCATTTTCTTTTCCTCTTGCTTTTCTCAAACAGAAGGGAGTCTTTCACCATAACCACCACAGCTGGAGATGTGCTGGATCACACCCACAGCCAACATGTCTCAGAGCCCAAACTGCAGCATATTATGTGGATATCACTGTTGGTTATTCAGGGCCCAGGATCTCTTTAGTCTGTAGGTGATGCATCCTGCCAGGTCTCCACTTTGACAGGGCAGCACTGAGTTCAATGTAAAGTCTCTCAATCACTGCACTCTCCCTATTCCAAAGAAATTGATTTCTCCACATTGTGTGGCTGCTTCCGGGGTGCGTGGGCAGGGTGGCACAAACACTCTCTTAGCCACTCTGACATAGGTCACTTGCCCCCCAAGTTGACTGGCTTTGAGCCTAGGCTAGCACTAAGATTTGACTAGGAATTGCAATCCTTGTGGCCCAATCTGCCCCTCAAGTTTACTTAGAGCCCTACAGCACTCCATCTTGCAGTGGTTAGGTTGGCCAGAACTTAAGTTCTGGCCTCTGGAATAGGCTTTCTGGCTAGGGCCAATTCAAATGCTCCCTCCATGGACAGATGTCAGCTGACTTTTACTTGGTTCTGCTTTCTGCTGTGACAGGGTAGCACTGAGTTCAATGCAAAGCCTCACACCTGCTGTGCCCTCCCTCAAGCATACAGATCGTCCATGCCATGTGGCTGTTGCCAAGGGATGGGTAGGGGTATAGGCTTATATTCAGCCACCTTGCTCCATCCCTTCCTCTTTCCTTTTCTAAGCTAAATAATTCTTTAAATAAATTAGTCTTTTTTTTTTTTTTTTTTTAACGGAGTCTCACTCTGTCACCCAGGCTGGAGTTCAGTGGTGCCATCTTGGCTCACTGCAGTCTCTGCATCCCAGGTTCAAGCAATTCTCTTGTCTCAGCCTCCCTAATAGCTGGGATTACAGGCGCATGACACAATGCCTGGCTAATTTTTGTATTTTTAGTAGAGACGAGGTTTCACCATGTTGGCCAGGCTGGTCTCCAACTCCTGACCTCAAGTGATCCACCTGCCTCAGCCTCCCAAAGTGTTAGGATTATAGGCTCTTAAAAATGAGCCACCGTGCCCAGCCTAAATTAGTCTTTTAAATTATTTACAAAACAAAACATGGAGTTACAAACCAAAGTTACAATAAAACTAGCTTTTAGACTCATAATTTTTTAAGTGTATTAGTCCCTTTAATTATGTAGAGAACAAAAAGTGGAGTTACAAACTGTTGTTACTAACTTACGCTAGCTTTTGTTAACTGCCCATGTAGCTTTATTAAGGTCTTTTTTTTTTTTTTTCATACAGCTTTGAATTCCTATCTAGTGTTGTTTTGTTTCACTTTGCAGGGCTCCCTTAAGCACTTCTTGCAGAGCAGATCTGCTGGTAATGAACTCTATCAGATTTTCTTTGTCTGAAAATGTCTTAATTTCTTCCTCACATTTGAAGGACAGTTTACTGAATACAGGATGACTGACAGTGTTGTTTTAGCACTTTGAATATATTGGTCCAGTGCCTTTCTCTTAACAGACAAATTTGAAAAATAAAGAGAGATTTGAAAGTAATAGGATAGAAAAGTTAACCAGGTGATATAGTTTGAATATTGTTCTCTCTAAATCTCATGTTGAAAGGTAATCCTTAATGTTGGAGGTGGGGCCTGGTGGATTGTGTTTAAACTATGAGGGCAGATTTCTTGTGGCTTTGTGCTTTCCTTACGACAGTGAGTCAGTTCTCATGAGATCTGGATGTTTAAAAGTGTAGCGCATCTCCCTTCCCCTCTCTCTCTCGCTCCGGCTCTTGCCATGTGAGATGCCTGCTCCCCCTTCAGTTTCCATCATGACTGTAAACTTCCGGAGGCCTCACCAGAAACAGATGCTGTTGCTGTGCTTTCTGTACAGCTTGCAGAACCATGAACCAATTAAACCTCTTTTCTTATAAATTACCCAGCCTCAGATATTTGTTTACAGCCATGCAAGAATGACCTAACACACCAAGAAAACGAAAAGCATGTGAAAGCTAGAGTGAC
Organism: Rhinopithecus bieti; assembly: GCF_001698545.2. NCBI lineage: Eukaryota > Metazoa > Chordata > Mammalia > Primates > Cercopithecidae > Rhinopithecus > Rhinopithecus bieti. The sequence goes on from NW_016809984.1 coordinate 1,499,042, forward strand.
TATTTTAATATCAAAGTGAACTTCAAGGCAAGTATTATAAGAGATGAAGTATTATGAGAGATAAAGGTAATTGTAAATTATTTTATAATTCTAAAATTATAAAAGGGTAAATTCATCAAATACACATAGCAATTATAAAATGTAAGAATTTAATATCAGGGCTTCAAAAAGGATGAAGCAAATACTGACAGGACTACAGAGAGAAGTAGACAAATCCATCATTGTGGTGAAAGATTTTTACGCTTCTCTCTCATTATTTGAGATTAAAATGAGACAAAAAGTCAGTAAGAATGTAGAAGATCTAAATAACACTATCAAGCACCTTGACCTAACTGATAGTTATGGGGCACTACATTCAACAACAGCATATCTTTTTCAATGTACATGAATTATTCACAAAGACAGACAATATGCTGGGCCATAAAGTAAGTCTCGATAAATTTCAAAAGGTTGAAATATTACAGAATATGTTTTCTGATGGCAATGGAACTAAATTAGAAATTAGAACCAATAAGGTATCTAGCGAAGTCCCAAATTCTTGGAAATGAAACAATGCAATTCTATATAAAACATTGGTTAAACCACAAATGTAAAGTATAATTAGATAAAAGTTCACACTGAACTTAAAAATGAAAATGCAACATATCAAAATTTGTGTGATGCAGCAAAGAAGTGTGGAGCAGGAAACTTAAAGCTTAAATGTTTATATTAGAACAAAAAAAGTTAAATTATTGTTCAAATTCTCTGCCTTAAGATGCTAAAACAGGAAGAGAAATTAAACCAAAGAAATAATAAATAATAGAACATAAATAGGAAGAAATAAAAGAAGTAGAGAAAATCAGATGAAACCAAATGATGATTGCTTGTAAACATCAACAAGTTGATGAATCACTGGCTAGAACAATAAATAAAAAGAGACAACAAAGTAATCAAAACTGAGAATGAGGGAATAGAAAACCGTCTACTACAAACATTCTGATCAAATTTATGGCAAAAAGTTAAAAACTTAGATAAAATGGACAAACTCCTTAAAAAATGAAACCAAAATAGACACAAGAAGAAACAGAAAATCTTCATGGTACTATATCTATTAAATAGGTTGTAATTACTTTGAAAAAAGCAAACCTTCCTGAATAAAAAACTTCAGGTCCAAATGGTTTCTCTGGTGAATCATATCAAATATTTAGAGAAGAAATAATACCAATCTTACACAAAGTTTTAAGAAAATAAAGATGGAGGAAATGTTTTCTAATTTGTTTCATTAGGCCAGAATAACCTTGTCACCAAATCTTGACAAAGATATGTAATTAAAAAAAGAAAAAAGAAAAATAGAGGTTGGTATTCCACATAAACATATATACAAAGATCCTTAACAATTTATTAGCAAATAAAGTAGAGCAACATATAAAGAGAATAATACACTAAGTGAGGCTTATACCAGGAATGCAGAGTTTATTTAACATTCAAAGATTAATCAGTGTAATTCACCATGTTAACAAAATGGAGAAGAAAAACTGTAGAATCATCTCAATAAATACAAAAAAATTTACAATAAAATTCAAGACTCATTAATGGTAAAATTGTTAGCAAAGTAGGAATACAAATGGGCTTTTGCATCTGACAAAGGGAATCTAAAATGACCTACAGTTAACTTTATACCCAATGATGAAATAGTGAATATTTTCTTCCTAAAAACAGGAACAAGGCCAGAATGTGTATTCACATTAAATCTAATCAGCACAACACCGGAGATCCTAGCCAGTGAAATAAATTTAAAAAAAATAAAGGGCATATGTATGGAGAAAGAAGAAATAAAATTGTCTTTATTTGCTGATGACATGATTAAGTATAAAATTTCAAAGAATCTTCAAACAGCTACTAGAACCAATATATTAATTTGGTATAGTTGTCAGAGAATGGTTAACATACAAAATCAATTGTATTTTACATGCTGGTAGCGAATAAAAATGTAAACAACTCTATATACAATAACATTATTAAATATTAAATACTTAAGAATAATTTTACCAAAAGACCTTTACACTAAAAGTTATAAAACATTGTTGAGATAAATTAAAGACAAAAAATAAAGAGATATGTTTATAGATTTTCAGACAGAATATTTTTGAATATTTAAAAACTTACTAGTAATCTACCATAATCCAAAAGTGAGGTATTGGTTAAAGACTGGACAAATAGATCACTGGAACACAACATAGAAACCAGAAGAAGATTCATGCATATATAGTTGTATGATTTTCAACAAGAGTTCAAGTCAATTAGAAAATAAAACTCTTCAACGAATGATATTGGCATACTTAGACAGACATATAAAAACAGTAAAGTTCAGGCCTACTTAATACTACACAAAAATATTAATTCAAGATCAATTATAGTCCCAAACAAGTAAAACTATGAAAATTCTAGAGAAAATCATAGAGACTGTTTTTGCATGTCAGAGGCAGGCAGATATTCTTTCTAGCAGACATAAAAAGCACAAACATTGTAGGAAAAAATGACATTAGGTTTTATTAAAGTCATCATTTGTGCTTATCAGCACACTATTAAAAAATAAAAAGGAAAACCACAGTCTGGGCCAAAATATTCACAATGCATATATCAGACAAAGGACTTGTATCTGTATATGTTATATATATGTATATTTTTCGTATACATATATGTATGTATATACACACACACAAATCAATAAACTTCTACAAATCAATAATAAAAAGATAATATAAAACAGTTGTGTATACATAGGAGTTGTATACGAATACATATATGTATATTATCAGACATATACAAATGCTACAAATCAATAAACTCTTATAAATCAATCATAAAAAGATAACTCAATATTAAAATGGGTAGTTACTTTATAATAGAAAAAATACAAATAGCCAAGAAGCACACAAAATTGTTCTGCATATCATGAGTTAGAAGACAAATGCAATGGAAACCACAATGAGATACCATTTCATCCCCACTAGAATGGCCAAAATTAAAAAGACTGACAACACCGAATGTTGTTGAGAATGTGGAACAGCTCTCCTACCTTATTGAGGGGAGCATAAAATGTTAGGATCACTTTGGAAAACTCTTTAACAGTTTTTATAAAGTTAAATGAATATAAATGTTTTAACATAGTAATTTCACTCCTAGGTATTTAGTTGAGAAATGAACCTATGCCTACAAAGAAATGGATTCAAGAATGTGTATAGAAACTTTATTCATAGTAGCCCCACACTGTAGGCAATGCAAAATGTTCAGAAATAGTGAGCAAGTAAGCAATCAGTGACTCGTATAATATTATGGGTGAATCTCAGAAATACAATGTTAAAAATAAAGCCATACAAATAAACATATGAAAAGATGCTCCATCTCTACACCGACAGGGCATCTAGAAGAGTGGATCTCAACATTGGCTGCACCCTGAAATCACCTGAGGAGCATTAAAGAAAAAGAAGCCTCATTTTGTCTCAAGATATTTGATTTTATTGGTCGTATTTGGCCTGGACATTGAGATTTTTAAAAAGCCCCTTAGATAATTTTAATGTGCAGCCAAGAGCAAGGACCAACGTCTTTGAGGGAATCCTGGGACAACTTCAGTGTCCACCAAGGAGAGGAAGCCAGATGAAGTTGCAAATTTTGTAGCCACTGGAGGCTAATTTTTGGAGGAAAACTGAGGTGAAGATTTGGATCTATTAAGACCAAGTGCCTGAGAGGAGGAAACAGTTCTCTGGCCCCACAGCTGGCAGAACTAAGAGCCTTGCTGGTGAGCTGCTACAACTGTGAAGCCTGTGAACTGTGAAGCCTACCAAGATTTAAATGTCTGCTATACCTTGTTTTCTCCTGAGTCTTTCAGTACTTGATTTGAGGAAAGCCTTCCTGGCTGGGTTCCTGTGCAGGAATACAGAGAATGCCAAATCTCTACAAATATACCTTTCAGCTAGGCGATTTGGATAGGGACCCCAACTAGAGAGACAAATACTTGGTACCAGGCAAAGCACCATCTTCAAAGGCAAATTGGGCATAGCCAGAAAGTCCACACAAGGCACCTACTGGCATCCAGGTCACCTACTAAACAAATATCTGCTTCTCTTCCATCATTATAAAGTAGGTCAAAGTGCATTTCTGAATCAGTGTATTTTCAGACAAAATACACTATTCTCTTGTGCCTCTTTTTTTTTTTTTTTTTCTCTTGTGCCTCTTGATGTTGAAGTTACGTGGTACCTCTTGAAGCTGAAATTATGACATAACTATCTTTCCAAGTTTGTCTTTGTTTCCATGAAAATTGTGGAGTTTGAAGAGGATTATACACTTATTGTAGTAGTGAATATTTCCAAATATGATGCTAGCACCAGTTCTGAGAAAGAGGTTTAGCAGTCATGTTAAAAGTCAAACATATAATCTTGGGATATAGATATTTCAGAAGAGGTGATTTCTCATGGTTTGATTCATACCAATAATAAGCTATAGTATATAAAGGATTTACACCAAATATCTCACCTAATTATTTTGTTCATTTTATCAAAACAAACCTAGGGTACCAACAACATTATTCTTGCCTAGGCCATGTATAGTGCATAATTATTTTATTCATCTATAAGTTAGTTCACTGATACAAAGTGGAGAGACTTTCCATTGTGTTTTACAGAAGAAATCGGAAGGCTTTGTGAGGAATCAGAGTTGTATTCCTGAGGAATCAGAGGCATATTCATGAAGACTCATGGGCGTATTAAGGAAGAATTCATTTTATGTCCATTCTCAGCACAGTGTCTTGGAATCTGCCATGTGGTCGGCTCTTACCTTCAGGCTGCTCTCAGCCCAGAGCAGAATGGTTGTCACAGCTCTCCTCAACTTGGCATTGCCTGAGATCAGGACAGCTGCATGCCCAGAGGGACAAGCTGCCATTATCCCAACACAAACCATCACCCCTATTTTGTCATGCCACAGAATAAGTAGGGGCACTGAGATGAAGGCAGCACAGGATGATATCACAAAGAAGCAGAAAAATGAGATAAGAGACTTGAGGGCTTTCATGTGGGCCTCCAGGCTGGGGTCACGAGAGTCTCTAGTATAGACCTTCATTGTCCTCATGTGCCTTCCAAGGGAGACAGTCAGCATCCCAGAAGAAACTAGAAACAATAGGAAAGGAGGGACAGACCACAGAGAGCAGAAGAGAAAGGAATAAAATAAGTTGAGATCTTTAATCTGCCAGTTGAGCCTTGTATTGTTATTCATGAATAGCACAGTTGTGACTGTGAAGTGAAGTCTGCTAAAAAAGCACCAAACACAGAGGACAGTGCAGATGCAGGAGCAAAGAAAAATACCCAGGAGCATCTGGGAGATCTTCCTGGAGACCCAGCTTGCCAAGCAGATCAGGAAGGTGTGAGAGAAACGGATGAGCTTGGAGCAGTAGAGTAGGCTGAGGCAGGTGGCAAGCCAGAGGTTGGCTTGGTTTGCAATCATCCATAGCATGAGGATGGCTTCGTAGCTGTGGTTCAGTGGTTCACTCAACTTCTGGAAGTGGGTAAGCTGGATAGCACTCAGGAAGAGCAGTCCATGCAGGAAAAGCCGGCTGATGCTGAGACACAGAAGCACACAATCACTGTTGCTCAGTGGCTGCCTCTTCACTATGTCCCAAAAATTCACCAAGAAAATGAAGGCGTTGGTTAGAAACCCCACTGCAAACTCCAGGACTGAAATGAACAGAAATGTGCTCCTGACTTCATAGGACACAGTGCAGATGTGAGTTAGAGTCAACATGATGTCACTTCTCTAACTGGCTATTCTACTTCTCTTCTCTAGTTGGCTAATCTTCTCTAGTTGGCTAATCTAAAGACCTAGTTGCCACCCAGTGGAGAAAGGTAAATGTATGTTCCAAGCCAGGACCTTTCCTTCACAAAGCATCCAGTTCTTTGCCTAGATCTATCCCAAAGCAAGAGCATAAAAAGTTCTGGCAGGAAACTTAGAGGGATGTTGTTTCTCTAGAACATCTCTTGGATACATATAAGAGCTTATCATACGGTGGAAGGCTGATGGTTCTACCTCTTGGGTGATGCAAGATTAATAAATCCAGGTGTTCCTGTACAACCGCCTCCCCAGAAGGCCACAGCACAGCATCAGGGATGCAAACAAAACAGAGCCTCAATTTCCCAAATCCAGTTTTGCATGCCCATCTAGACCTGTGAGGGTAGAGAAGAGAACAGGATTTGCTTATGGTTTTGAGAAAACCCGCAGCAGGCAAAGCAGATATTCTTGGTGATCTAAGGTTCGAAATAGAGTCTCTTTTCATTTGCATTCCTTCTCTCACCTGTGAAGTAATGACTTATCACAGACTGTGTTTTTAATATAGACAAACGCATGGTTCCTTTCCATGTGTCAGTGTATGACTGCAGTTTTACTTGCTCTTGCCAAAGGTTTCATGCAATCATCATTATTATGCCAGGCACTGTGCTTGGCAAGGAGAATATTAACATGAACAAGACTAGCACTGTGTCATGAAGGGAGAGGAAAGGGGGCATAGCTGGTTCAGATTATTATTATTTTTTATAATTAGTATACTTTAAGTTCTGGGGTACATGTGCAGAACATGCAGGTTTGTTGCATAGGCATCCATCAACCTGTTATCTACATTAGGTATTTCTCCTAATGCTGTCCTTCCTCTTGCCCCCCAACCCCTGACAGGCCCTGGTGTGTGATGTTCCCCTCTCTGTGTCCATGTGTTCTCATTGTTCAACTGCTACTTACGAGTGAGAACATGTGGCGTTTGGTTTTCTGTTCTTGTTTTTGTTTGCTGAGAATGATGGTTTCCAGCTTCACCCATGTCCCTGCAAAGGACATGAACTCATCCTTTTTCATGGCTGCATAGTATTCCATGGTGTATATGTGCCACATTTTCTTTATCCAGTCTGTCATTGATGCGTATTTGGGTTGCTTCCAAGTCTTAGCTATTGTGAACAGTGCTAGCTTGAATTATTACAGGAGCCTTTTAACTGTTCTTTCTGCTTCCCAACTCTCTTACTCTATTTTCCACAAAGCAACAGTAGCAATCTTGACAAGATGTAACTTACAGCCTGTCATTCCCCTGTTTAAACCTTTCAGGGCCTTTAAACTCCCTCACTATTGTTAAAAGAAAAACCTTATCCAAATTAAGTTTAACAGAGTTTAGTTGAGCAAAGAACAATTGATGAATTGGGCAGCCGTCAGAGCCAGAGTAGGCACAGAGACTCCAGCGCAGCCACGTGGTGGAAGATTCAGGGACAGAAAAAGGAAAGTGATGTATAGAAAACAGAAGTAAGGTACAGAAACAGCAGGATTGCTTACAGCTTGGCATCAGCCATATTTGAACACAGTTTGAATAGTTGGCCACCACTGATTGGTCAAAATTTGGTGATTGGCACAAGAGTAGGCTATGGTCTGTTTACAACTCTGTTTATGTTACAGTTCACAATGTACAGAGAAACGTTTAGGCTGAACTTAAAATATGTAGTAAGGTAGCTTTAGGCCAAGCTAGATTTAACACTGTAAAAAAACTAAGTTCCTACAGTGGCCTATAGGTCCCACATAATCAGAGTCTCTGTTCCTGCTCAGATGTCATCTTTGTCTCTGTTTCCATACCAGCCTCATGGACCTTGTTCCTGTTCTGTGAACTCACCAAGCACCCTCCTACCACGGAACCACTGAACTTGCACTTTCCATTCCCTGAATTATTTTTCCTCTATGTCCTCCTGTGTCCCACTTTATTTTTAAAAGATCTCCTCTCAAAAGTCATCTTATTAGAGAGACTTTCCCTATAAATTTTATTCCTTGCCCTATATTAGGTGCATACTATAATACTTAACCTGTTTTGTATTTCTGCATATATTCAGTTATTTATTGCCTATACCCACCACCCCCCACTAAAAATATAAGCTTCTTGAGGGTATTTATTACTTAACACATATTTTTGAATGAATGAAATTTTTGTAAACGAAACATTTAGTAGTCTATAGCATCCCCACGTTATATTTATAACATAATGTTGTATTATATTTTTAACGTTCCAGGAATTATATTCTAACATACATGTCTATAATTTCTGAAGTCTAGCTTTTTCCCCTTTTAAATATTTTCAAATATTTGTTGAGCTCTGGCCTTCCAATATTTCTAACTTTCTTTGATTTCTAAAGGAATTGGATGGATTTCATGATCACATCTATAAGCTTTGGAAAAATTCAGGCTACTCAGTGGAGATTGGAGAACTGATTATTTAGAAACTGGTTGTTATTTTCCAACATTTCCTCCCACTCTGATGCTTCTTTCCCACTCTTACAAATGCTGTGACTTTTCCAGTTCTTTTATGATTGCTCTTCATGTTTCACTCACTCATACTGGGGAATGAGTGAAGATGGAAGGAGAGGGGCAGTCGCGTGGCTCTGCCTTGGCTTGCTATCTGTTGTGTGATAACGTCTTCTCTAAGAAGTGGAGCTTGCTCTGCCTAGTGCTTTGCTGGCCCCCTCAACTTACTCTTTATACACAGCCACACTTTGGGCATCCTACTTTCTCTAAGTGTGCTCCCAGCTTGGAGGCAAAGGCTTGTGTTGAGAGTGTGGGCTCTGGATCCAGGCCACCTTGAGTTAAGGTCTGGCTCTCCTGCTGACTCACTGAGTGATCTTGACAAGTGATCAAACTCTTTCCATTCATCTCAGATGAAATGGAGATGATCAAAATAACACACACCTTAGAGGGATGCAAGGATTACCTAACACACGTGATGTGCTTGGAATTGTGACTGACACATGATGGCCCAATCAATAAATGTTAGTTATTATTACCACTGTTCTAATGTGTTGCTCTTTAAGTTCCTTACCCAGTCCTATTTTTTGCATATTCATTTAAAATACTCCTTTAATCATTCAAGAGCTATTGGCGCTGCCCCGTTGGTGTTTTTAGATACTTTCTCTTTGTATTTTAAAGTTTTCTTTTGACTAAAGCTCCTCATGTATTATTAGTAGTGATGTAAGTCAGTGATTACTAAAGATGTTCACTCTTGTTTTATTCCGAACAGTTCATATGCAGATATTTATATAGTCCTTATTTGTGCATCATGATGTAGCAGTTGTATTTAATTAATTGTGTTTGTGACCACTTCATTTGGGTCATTCAATCTTACAGAGTGTCAAACACAGACAGAGTTCTGCACTTTGAACTTAAGCTAATTTTCTCCTTGTCTTCACCACACCAGGTGGCGGTATTGCACTAAAGGTGTTTAGAAAAGATGTTTGCCTCCCTAAAAAGTCTAGGTAGAAACTCGCTCCACTGCACAAGCAGAGATATGTAACTGTACAGTTAGAGCCATTTATATCAAGATTATAACCTTTTATTAAAAAATAAAGCTCTTTATGTTATTTCTTGGAACACCAGATCCAACCTTAATTTTTCAATAATCGAGACCATCCTGGCTAACGCGGTGAAATCCCGTTCTCTACTAAAAATACAAAAAAAGTAGCCGGGGGTGGTGGTGGGCGTCTATAGTCCCAGCTACTCGGGAGGCTGAGGCAGGAGAATGGCATGAACCCGGGAGGTGGAGCTTGCAGTGAGCTGAGATCGTGCCACTGCACTTCAGCCTGGGAGACAGAGTGAGACTGTCTTAAAAATAAATAAAATAAAATAAAATAAAATAAAATATTCAACAATCAAGGGCTCTAAGGGCTCTTTCAGAGAAAGGTAACACAAACCTTCGTTGATACTCCCTCTCCATTTGACTTATATACATACATTGTTTGGGATCATCTAAATAATCTCCTTTGTAGATAGTCTTTAGCAATTGGCTATTTTTTGAAAAATAGTTTACTCAGGAAGCTAAAAACAGTAAAGTGAACTGCAGTGCCAGTAATAGCAGTGGCAGGAACACGAAAGCTCCTTATTTGTTATGTAAAGTGATGCAAGTCAGTGATTACATCTTTATCAGATGTAATAAAAAAAAAACTTAGTCCCTGGATTTTGCAACTAAACCGATGTTAAAAATTCTTAACCTATATAAATTTGTGTTTAGACTTTTGCTGCCATTTATTTTTGGAGATTGGAATTCCGTTCTTTGGATTGATTTTTAAAAATTGGTCTTCGTTAGCTTGACAGAAGAACACTATTATTAGTAATATCAAACCTCATTCCCTTAAAATACCTTGCTTGATGTTTCCACTGACTAGAGAAATGGACATACCAATATATGTTTATTAAGAATAAAATATATTCCAGTTGTTGCAATGGGCATTGAGGACACACTGGTGAACAAACGGTATTAGAGGAACTGAAAGAGCACAGCCTTAAAGTCATAAAAGTAAAGCCATGAAGCTTAAAGTAAGCCATACCTTATTTTAGAGGAAAAACACCACTAGATGACTTCAGATAGCAAAGTTAACTGAAAGAAACAATGTTGGGGGAGAGACAACGGACAGGAAACAGACAACTGCGGTAGTGTCAATAGGAAACACTGGCAGTAGCCACCATCAACAGCACTCAAAACAGATGAAATGGCACCTAGGAAGTCGACGAGGCAGGAAGGAGCTCGGTGCTTTCACCGGGAGACGGGAGGCCCGCGCGGCTGGCTTGTAGCCACAGGTGAGACTGAAGGTGAGACTAGGCTCAGGGCCGGGGCTACTTCTTCCACTACCGCGTGATTACAATATAAAGTAACCAGTGATTGGCTATCTCCCATTCTTCCCCCGTGATTGGCTATCTCCCGTTCTCCCCCTGCCCGAATTCCTAGAACAGCGAGACAGCTGGGAAAGAACAGACCTAGGAGGAGTCTCTGCACCTCCAATCTCCCCGATTAATCAGGCAAAGCAATGGACTCCAGCTTTTCCAGGAAGTTCCAGCTCCCCTGCGGCCGGATACGCCCCGATCGCTATTTAACAGCTCCCACCAGGTGGCGCAGAACACCGCGAGGCCTGGAACTCCGGGCAGTCTCGCGGTGCATCCTCACCTCAGCCCTTTAACTCTAGCAGTAATGTGGTCCCATATCTCACGCAATTGAAATTTTAGAATCCACTTACTGCGTTATGATAGTCTGAATTTCCTTGAATCTCACAGTTGCCCTGCGAAGAATGTAATGACATTTCCATTGTACTGATGAGAAAGTGGTTTCAGGACGGTTAAACAGTTAAATATCGTGGCCAAGGGAACTAACCTACTGAGGAGCTGGGATTCCAACCACAGGTATTCTGATTTCACCTTTGGCGTTCCTTCCTCTAAGCCTAACTCCCAATCTAGAGTACGGGCGGGAGGAGATACCCTTGCTTTGATAAGATGCCTGGTAACATTTTTCCTACCTCAGCCCTATCTGAGCTTTTTTCTTTTTCTTGTTTTATTTTTTTTATTTTTATTTTGCGTGGGCAGGGGGAGTGCAGTTGCTCTTGTGGACTCCTTAGGGCGATAGAGGGAGGCGGGTGATAGCTCATTCCATTCCCAGGAGAGAGAGAAACATTGAGTCTGGATAGGTTTATATCTCAGGAGACCACTGTTCTGGTAAGGGAAAGGAGTGGGGGAAAATTTCGCTGCGCTCGTTGAAAGAACATGTCGATCTATGCAACAGGTTAACATAGCTATTCATAAGTTAGAGCCCTAGAGCATAAAAGGAAATTCCTCAGAATTTTTTCAGGTGGATCTGGGATGATGTCTTCCTTTACTCACTTCCTACAGGCTTCTTGTATCTTCTTTGCTTCCATTATACTTTGTTCATAGCACTATTGTAACACTTACCATATGTATTGAAATATGTATTTGTGGCCGGGTGCAGTGGCTCACGCCTGTAACCCCAGCATTTTCGGAGGCCGAGGCGGGCAGATCAGAAGGTCAGGAGATCAAGACCATCCTGCCTAACACGGTAAAACCCCATCTCTACTAAAAATACAAAAAAAAATTAGCCAGATGCGGTAGTGGGCACCTGTAGTCCCAGCCACTTGGGAGGCTGAGGCAGGAGAAGTGTGAACCCTAGAGGCAGAACTTGCAGTGAGCTGAGATCGCCCCACTGCACTCCAGCCTGGGCGACAGAGCAAAACTCCATCTCAAAAAAAAGTATTTGTTTACATGGGTATCCTCAATTATATTGAGTTCTTCAAGAGTAGGGATTATGTATTCTTCTTTTTTTACTCCTTATTGTGTATGACAAGTAATTAGATTTTTGTTGGTTTATTTGGCATTCACTTTAAATCCAAAGTAATGGTTTGACCAACCTTGCTTTCTTTTGAATGTAGGTACATTGGCCGTGCTTAAATCTAGGTGAATTCACTCCTGGGATTCTTTTTATATTTATTTCCTTTTATGAGACAGGGCCTCACTCTGTTGCCCAGGCTAGAGTGCAGTGGTGTGACCTCGGCTCACTACAACTTCTGCCTCACGGGATTAAGCCATCCTCCCGCCTCAGCCTCCAGAGTATCTGGGACTACAGGTGCACGCCTCTATGCCCAGCTAAGTTTTGTATTTTTTGTAGAGACAGGGTTTCACCATGTTGCCCAGGCTGGTCTCAATCCCCTGAGCTCAAGCCATCTGCCCTACTCAGCCTCCCAAAGTGCTGGGATAACAGGCGTGAGCCACCGCGTCTGGTCTCCTGGGATTCTAACATGTTTTCTGCACAGAAGATCAAAGGCTGAATGTCTTTAGAACCCATTATGTAGCCATTCAGGAGGGCACTCATCCTAAGAGAAGAAAAAGTTAGGTAGTGAAATGATCTAGTAACAAAACTGTAGGCACCAAAGTGTAGGCAGGCTCTTGTTCGCGGGACATGATGTTTGCTATGAGGCCTTGTCCTCTGTTCCAGTCCTATGGACTCTGTCCGAATCCAAAGAACAATTCATTAAGTAGGTGCTTTTGGCTGCAAGCAGTAAAGATTCATTCAGGTGAGCTCCAGTAATAAGGATTTTTATAAGCTATATCAATAATTCTCAAGGCTTAAGGTGCCTCACACTAGGGAGATCAGGATCACCAGGGACTTGTTAGAAATGTAAGGCCCCTGACCTGTTGAATAAAAACCTCTGAAGGTGTTGATGACTCTGTTCTAACAAGCCATTGAGGTGATTCTGATGCACACTCATGTTTGACAACTACTGGGATATAAGAGAGGATGATTTTCCAGGACTTCAGCAATGAGCCACACTTCACAGAGATTAAACATCACTTGGGTGCTGAAACTTTATTCAGGACCCATATTGGGTTTTTTTTTTTTAGCAGTAGGAGTTAATTGCCATTCACCTGAATGCTCCATTGTAAGTGAGATTCAGACTCTTGTTAGAAATTGAAGAAGGCCTTTGATGGTTTTAGGTGGTATAGCGCCAAGAGTTTCAGGAATTCCCAAATCTAGCTCTGCCAGTTATTCCTGTTACCTGAGAACAGCAGCGAAAGGGGTGTAATGTGGGTATTACCCTTTTAAATGTGACAGCAGCACCCAACAGCTCTCGCTGCAGAGCCCTGGCATCAGTTGGGTTGAAGCAAGCAGTAGGCCTAGGTAGAATCCACACACCCAACTTGCCATTCTTTCCAGGGTAGTTACTACCAATCGCCTATGCAGTATTCTCCCCATTGTCAACGGAACTTTGGTGTTTATTAGGCATGTCAGTATTCCCAATTTAAAAGAACTACAAATCTCATCCTTCTTTCAGATAGGAATGTACAAATGACACAAGAAAAAGTAATTGGATGGAATTTCTTAGAAAGCCCTTGTTGCATTTCCCTTTTTCGAGTTCATTGCCTGAACTCGAATGTTATTGTTGGACTCTAACCATGAGGCAAAAGCCAAGAGAATCTCAAAGGCTTCACTCTGAAATCCTTGACGGCTGAAACCACACCAGCAACTACTCTTTTCCAGCCTTCTCATTATGTGATAATGGGAAACTTATGTCCTTAAGCCACAATGCTTTGAACATTATTATCAGAAGCTGAGTGCAATTACTAACTTATCCAATATTAAACCTATACCTTGGGACCAGAATGCGCAAGAGTGGACAGAGGGAGAGAAGAAGGGGGGGGGAGGGGAGGAGAGAGGGAGAGGGAGAAAGAGAAAGATTACTTACCTACTTATTTGGAGAAAGAAAGAAAGAAGAGATAACTTACCTGCATGAAGGATATTGGATCTAATTGCCCATCTAAGCATGTGAAGCCAAGGGTGGAATGGAGAGAAGGGCAGCCTGCTTCCTGTCTAGGTTTGCTTGTCAAGAAGAGGCAGGAAACAAGAAGTACAATAGAGGAAACCAAAGAAAAGATGTCTTTACTTTCTACATTTTAAGACATATTGTTTTTGTCCACATGTATTTGTTAAAGGGAGGTTGGCAGAGTGGTACTGGTATAAGGACATGTGGTTAAAGATTTTCTCACACAGTTTTTATTTCTGTTTTTCTATTTTTTCATTTTGTTCTTGCTACTAATTGATCTTGCTAGCAATTCTTTCTGTGTCTTACACTGAGAAAGAGAATCTGAGTCGTTGAGTGGTGACAGAGTGGGATGCTTCCTGAGCTGTAGGCCAATTTAAGGATTGGCTGTCTTTGGGTTAGGTGCCCATCCCTGGTCCCAGCATCATTAATGGCAGCATGGAACCTTGTGATTAGGGACATAAGATCACTCTTCTCAGCAGGGACCCGTGGGTGGGGATTCCTTTTGAGGGATCTCTGGACCCCTCTTAGAGTTTTATTTTGTTCACAAACATGAGCTAAGGGTGAGGAGGTTTTAAGTAAAAGCTGATAGAGTTGTAAGCCATTGGATGACAGCCCTTTCGTGCTTCTTCCTAGCAGATTTCACATAAGAGAATGCTGTGCAGCACTGACACTTGGAGGATTCTTTCTCTGTTTGCAGACACGGGAGCTCAAGCCATACCCAGAGACAGTGTGGACATGGCGATTCCCAGAGAGCAGGCCAGGAGGAGAGGGAGGTACCTGGAGGAAGGATGCTGAGCCAGAGAAGACAGCAAACATGACAGAGACTGTACATGGCTGTAAGACATTGTTTGTGAATTTAAGACATTTCCTACTGCATTCTTTTCACGTTTTTCCCTTGGGGTAGGGGACTGAGGGGAAATATACCTACCAGTGGCTCATTATAGGGGAAAATTTCTGTAGAATTTAGTGTTTGATGTTGAAAAACAATTGTGTACATTTGCATACTATTATACTGCCACAATTTTAGCAATTCAAAATATTGATTGAAATTACTTATTCTTTTCCACAAATCTTGAACTAAAATGGAATTTCCAAGAAAATGCATTATGAATCTCTCAATATGCCACCACATACCTCCTATGGTATATGTACCCTCATCTAAAAAATAGAACTCAATGGGGATGCCAAACCCCATGGGGAGGGACTTTGTGGAGATTTGGAGGTCCTACAGTTGCAAGTGGTGGTAAAGCCAGAAAAATGCAGATAACAGGAGGATAACGTTTTGCTCATAGGGTAGACTATGATTAGACATTTTTGGTGGATATATTTATTTATACCGGACAATGGGAGACAACCCGAGGCTGTCATAGCAGGGCTAGCAGGGACCATTTTGTCACATGGCACAGAAACTCACAGAAACTGGAAGTTAGGATAGTGGTGGTGCTGGTGGTTGTGGTGGTAGTCATAGGCATAGTAAAGGTAGTGTTTTGGTGAAGAAATAGGAGAATCACATGAAATTAAGTTGTACCTTGGCTTTCACAGAAATGAAAAGAATACTGGCAGTTAATGTCTCTGCTTTTCCTTTGGGTTTGAATGTTTTCTTTCTGCTACTCTCTACATGTGTATCCCATTCTCTTTCAGACAAGGATTTTCACTAAAACGAATTTCTGCATCTTAATAACATGCCATAATCCCACAGACATAGTGCTCACTCAGTGCAGTATGATTCAGGCACTGTGTCTCAAATCCAGATTTTTGGGAGGGTGAATCCATCTGGACGAGGTCGGATCATCTGTCCAGCTGGTTCACTTAGCTGAGATCAGAGTATTAGGGTCATGTTGAGCTTCCCATACAGAAGTGGACCGTACAGGTGTCAGCGAGGCACAGGGGAGGGGGCCATGGAGGAAATGATGGGGGTTTCTAGAACAAGATTTGAGCTTGAAGAGAAATAGCCATCTCTGAGGTGAGGATGGTAGAATTTGACAACTGATAGGATTTGAGGGATTCCTGTTTGGGAGACTTGGTGGCAAATCCACTTTGAATTTGTTGAATGAATGAACAAACATTTAGTTTGAAAAAGCCATTTTCTGTATTTACTGCTTTCAAACCCTACGAACATTGGATTCCTGGATTGAAATTAAATTAGTTTAATGAGTTTAATTAAATGAGTTTAACTCCACCACTATATGAGTGACCTTTAGCAACTCATTTCTCATAGTTTCTGTTTCCTCATTTATACATGGTCATTAAAAATACCTGCCCTATCTTAAAGGATTGTTGTGATCAATAAAATAGTACAGATTAAAGCACTCTGGGGCTGGCTGTGGTGGCTCATGCCTTTAATTTCAGCACTTTGGGAGGTCAAGGTGGGTGGATCACCTGAGGTCGGGAGTTCAAGACTGGCCAACATGGTGAAATACCATCGCTACTAAAAATACAAAGATTAGCCGGGCGTGGTGGTGGATGCCTGTAATCCCAGCTACTCTGGAGGCTGAGGTGGAAGAATTGGTTGAAACTAGGAGGAGGAGGTTACCGTGAGCTGAGATCACACCATTGCACTTCAGCACTTTAGCCTGGGCGACAGAGCAAGACTGTCTCAAAAAAAAAAAAAAAAAAAAAAAA
>NW_016809984.1:1516087-1576544 GCF_001698545.2 Rhinopithecus bieti
AAAAAAAAAAAAAAAAAAAAAAAAAATTAAAAGGTACTCTGAAAACTGCAAAGTGTCATACAAATGCAAATCTTTTTTTGGTTTGTTTTTTGTTTTTTGTTTGTTTGTTTGTTTGTTTGTTTTGAGACAGTCTCACTCTGTCACCCAGGCTGGAGTGCAGTGGCGTGATCTCAGCTCACTGCAATCTCTGTCTCCCAAGTTCAAGCAATTCTCCTGCCTCAGCCTCTTGAGTAGCTGAGATTACAGGCACCTGCCACCACGCCTGGCTAATTTTTGTATCTTTAGTAGAGACAAGGTTTCACCATGTTGGCCAGGTTGGTCTCGAACTCCTGACCTCAGGTGATCCACCCACTTCGGCCTCCCAAAGTACTGGGATTATAGGCATGAGCCACCGTGCATGGCCAAATGTAAAGTTTTATGTGAATACTAGGTGATGTGTTATTCCTAAAATTCTCTCTGTACTCATACGTGTGTGTGCATGTGTTCTTGTCTGTGGTGGTGAAGAGGAAGGAGTAGAAGACAGTGTAAAGATGCTGAATAATAGACATTTCACAAGACAAGGAAATGCTGTAATGTCCTGTGTACATTGTTTCTGCTCTTACCTTCCTCTGAACATTTCTGGGCAGAGAAATTACTCCTCCTCCAACCAACTCCTTTTTGCCCTTTGCAGGTGGCATGCGATGTTAAGGTCTTTTATATAGGACGAAAGAAGGAAAACAACTTGGCTGCAACAAAAACAGAGGTAAAAATTAATGTTTGTAGTCTATGAAGACTGTGAGAAATCATTTTGATAGGTAGGGGATGTAGATGCCATTTGCTTGTGAATGTGTGTGTGTGTGGCACACGCGCATGTGTGAGAGAAACAGAGAGAGGGGGAGAGAGAGAGAGAGACAGAGTCTTGTAGTAATGGTTTTTCTCCATTGGCCTGTGGAATCAGTTCAGTGTGGGATATGTTGACTGTTTACTGTGGCTATTCCTAAGGGTTGAGGAACTGGAGGAGTAGTTCTTAACAGAATTTAAGCTAATGATACTGCTTGTTGGATATTATTTCATTTTCAGAAAGGACTGGCTGAGGAGGGGTTGGGAAACTGACATTGGATGTCAGGTACTTATGTCAGCTTAGGCTCAAAGTAACATCATGAAGTACTCACGATCTTCCCTGATTTCCAAATAAGGCAACTGAGCTTCAGGAAATTGAAATGATTGTCCAAGTTCTGCAGAAAGTAAGTAGATGACCTCATATTTAAGCCCAGGCTAGTTTGATTTGAAACTCCATGTTCTTCCTTCTTTTTTTTTTTATTAGAGACAGGGTCTTGCTGTGCTGCCCAGGATGGAGTGCAGTGGTGCTGTCATAGCTCTCTGCAGCCTCAATCTCCTGGGCTCAAGTGATCCTCTTGATGCTGTATGGGGGCTGAGAATCCCTAAAGAGCATTCTCCAAATTTTCCAAAATTCCTCAATTTTTATGGAAAATTCCCCAAATTTTCAGACTAAATCATTTGAAAATTTAACATGAAAATACTCTCCAAGCAATGATTTATCTTGAATGAAATACTATGTTTGACAATTTCATACTAAAAGGATACTTTTAGGGACACCTAATCCACCCACCGTTAATTACCAGTAAAATCCACACAGATAAAATTATTATTTTCTACAAGGATTTTATTCCAAGAAGGGAGAACACAAAGTCATGTTCCATGTAGGAGGAGGAAGAATGCACACTGGGCCTCATCTGTCCCTTCTGGGCTCAGCATTCAGAATGGGCTCTTCATGTGGGTCTGGCTTTGACAGAGAGTTTGAGGAAGCTCTGTGGGCAGGGACTTAAGGAGTGGCTAGCATTCCTCTGAGCACTTTGGGGAATGCACACCTATAAAACAGAGCAATATATTCTTGAATGCACTATTAAACTGGCACTGTAGTAAATAAAGAGTTTAGTAATCACAGGGCTGGCCAAACAAGAGCAGGGAAAATCTTCTCAATCCCATCTCCCCCAGGATTCAAAGGCTGAGGTTTGTAAAGGGTACTTTGGTGAGTATGGGGCTGGAGAACTTGTGTAATTGATTGGCGGGGAATGAAATCACAGGAGCACCTAAAACTGTCTTTGTGCAGCTGAGTCAGTTCCCGGGAGGGGTGTGTGTGTTGGGGGAGCCTCAAGACTCGGTGGTGTCTCTTGGTCTACTGAAATGCTAACAAATATCTAGAAGACCAGTTATTTAGGTTTCACAATAGTGATTGATATGGTTAGGCTTTGTGTCTGAACCCAAATCTCATCTTGAATTGTAATCACCATAATCCCTACGTGTCAAGGGAGGGACCAGGTGGGAGGTGATTGGATCATGGGAGTGGTTTCCCCCATGCTGTTCTCTTGATAGTGAGTGAGTTCTCGCGAGATCTGATGGTTTTATAAAGCAGTTTTCCCTGCTCTTGCTCACTCTCTCTCTGGCATGCCGCCATGTTAAGATGTGCCTGAGTCTCCTTCCACCATGATTGTTTCCTGAGGCCTCCCCGGCCTTGCGGAACTGTGAGTCAACTAAACCTCTTTTCTTTATAAATTACCCAGTCTCAGGTATGTCTTTATAGCAGTGTGAAAACAGACCAATACAGTGATGTTATCTTTGGTAGCTGAGGAAGTTATAAATTTTGTGACATTGGTTATGTGACTGGGGCAGCAAGCAACTTACAGAAAACAAACTAAGCCATGGCGGGACATTGTTTATGCCTATTCTTTAGCAAAGTCCAAGCCCCTACCATAATTCCAACCTTGCCTTATGAATGTGGCTTTAAGCTCCAGGCAAGGAGGGGGATCATTTTCCCTTGACTCCAAGTTTAACTATAAACTAAATCCCTCTCGTAGTTATGTTGGCCTTTGTAGTAGAATAAGTAAGCAAAAAAGCAACCAAAAAAAAAAAAAAAAAAAAATCCCAGAAAACATAATTTAGCCGGAGGTAGAACAAACGGAGTTTAGATTTCTCTTATTTTAATTCTGCAAAGGCCATTCAAGAGTCACCAGACTGTTAAAGGATTTCCATACTGCAAACAAGCTTAAGGACACCTGAAAGAAGAAAGAAGAAAACTATTTTTAAAACATTTTTAAAACAACTTCCTTCCATCACAATCATCAGATTGTGCTACTAAATGTCAATGAGTTCCTGAGAGATTCGGAGTCACTGCAAGATACCTGGGCTCCTTTGGAATACTGGAGTCATTTATTTTTTGCTCTTTATCATCTACAAATTGTGTCTGTGTTCTCTTACCAGACACACGGAGTGTCCTTACCACTGATTAAACATTCAGTGCCTGGAGGGGATGCAGTGGGTCATGGGAGCTGACTTTTCCTTCCAAAAGTCGTAGGGATGTCCTTCTTAGAGCAAGACCACGATTACTAATTAACTAAAAATTCTGATGCTGGAAATAAAGCTGGCCATTCATTTGTATTTGAAAGCCATTAACATTTTCTTGATAGGTCAGTAAATAGTTACCAGATCTTTGGTTGCTTTGGTGAACTGTGCTCCTCTGCTTTTATTGCTAAGCCATCCTTCAGATAGAGAGGGAGCGGCTGCAGGAGGTAATGAGGTATGTTTGTGAACCTTGGGTTCTTTTATGGTTACAGATGTGTGTCTACAAGTGTGTGTGAATTTGAGTTGGTCTCTTTTAGTCAAAATGCCCTTGTCAATTTGTTAGACACAGACAAAGATAAGTAACACCAATAATAAATCAAAAATTATGCAGATGCATACACATGGAACAAAATTCTCATTTATCTTTTTTTCTTAGTGTGTGCATATTTTTCTGAACTAAGGCCGGATCTATAAGCCTGATTGTAGTGAAACCTGTGTGTTTATATGTGTGTTTCTGTGTGAGGTGTGATGAATTACTTAATACTTAGGTTGAGGTAGCAGGCAGAAATTCTTTCAGATTCTGGAAATGAGGTGAGAGAAATGAATAAAAGGAGTTAGAATTTGGGAGTGAGTTTAGAGCATTTCTCTCTGAAAGGATGTGGAGTTATGATTGAGAAAATGTAATTGGAGAACCAATTATAGTCAGAAAATTGAGAAATCTATCACTATGCTTATGAGTTTGGTACCTCTGTTGATCAAATACAGAATAATTTTAGAGAATAGACTGAGGGTGTGTGTAACATACTGGGATGCATTTATGAGTTGGTATGCACTGGGGGTTAGGAGTGGTTTCCTGTGGAATCTGGAAGGAGGTCATAAAGAGAAAGGTAGGGTATCTGTCCTGGCAGTCATGTGTGGAGTAGAATGGGAGTGCCCGTGGGAAGAGGAGAAGGTGATAAATTGTTTTTGGCCCTCCCTGGTAATACTTAAAATAAAAAAAAAAATTGGATCCTTACTAGTTGCCAGAGTCTAGCTAGACACATGCAGGCATTTCTTTTCTGACTGGTTACAGAGGTGGGAAGGGAGAGTTACTCTTGGGGAAGAGAAAGAAATTGAGACTAATCCCCATGAGTCTCCCTGAAAAAGGATATCAGTAGGTTCTTGTTGCAGAATCTGATCAGTGGCTTTGCTGGGTGAGGAGGACTTCCCAGTGTCCAAACTGTCTACAGTCTGTGTCCTGGTGTGGGACAATAAGTGTATGTCTGCAGGTGTGCCAAGAGGGGGTGAGTTGGAGGGGGGTCTTTGGTTTGTTGTGCTGGTAGGACCCTGTGCTACCAGGGACCAAATGAAGTGCTACACTAAATTTAAGACAGCTCATTGCTATTTCACTCACACTCTGACAAGATGCCAATGATCATTTTTTATTATCAGGAATTCCCTCACAAATAAATTTTAATGAGCTAATAAAATTACTATAAAAATTGTTCTGTAAGCAGGGAATGGAACTAGAATAAGAAATTTTCCATTTAAAATTAGTTCAGGTGGCAGCTGTGGAATGTGATGAGAAATATAAGCCTTCGCATACTCTGTTGCTGGGCTCGAGGAGGAGTTAGCTGTCTCCTAGAGATGATCCCTTTGCAGTTCAGATGGGGAAACTGAGACCCAGAGGGGTTAAGTTGTTTTTCCAAGGTCACACAGCAGGCTAGGGTAAGAGCTTACTCTTAGATCTCTCACTTTGGATGTGACCAGACTTGCAAGGAAAAAGCCATTCATTAGCTACCTTATCCCTTCCCACTCACCAAGCAGCTGGGAAAGGATGACCCAACCTACTAATATTGCCCAGCATTTTTGATGAATAGCTATGGCTTGCTGGGGTCCTCTTTGCAAGTTGTTCTTGGTCTATCTACAATGAATCCTCTTTTCCACTAGATCTCATGCCTTGTGTTAGCAAAGGATTTTAAAAGAATGGCTTAGACCTCCATATACACATCAAACACTGGCCATAATGCTGAAAAGAGGACAAATATCTAGTTTTTCCAAATTAATTTAGATAGCCATTTTAGTAATTTGGGCCCCCATGTGGTTTGTCTACTTTGCCTAAAGAACTATAATGGTACCAGGACAATGAGCTTTGACAATTATTCATATACTAAATAATTCAAGAAGAAAAAAAATTCTATTGCTTTTGCATAATGTATATATATTAATAATTCTTTTTTTAAATTTTACTTTAAATTCTGGGATACATGTGCAGAACGTGCAGGTCTGTTTCATGGGTATACATGTACCATGGTGGTTTGCTGCACTTATCAACCCATCATCTAGGCCCCACATGCATTAGGTATTTGTCATAATTCTCTCCATCCCCTAGTCCCCCATCCCCTAACAGGCCCTGGTGTGTGATGTTCCCCTCCCCATGTCCGTGTGTTCTCATTGTTCAACTCCCACTTATGAGTGAGAACATGTAGTGTTTGGTTTTCTGTTCCTGTGTTAGTTTGCTGAGAATGATGGCTTCCAGTTTCATCCATGTCCCTGCAAAGGACATGAACCCATTCTTTTATATGACTGCATAGTATGCTATGGTGTATATGTGCCACATTTTCTTTATTCAGTTTATTATTGATGGGCATTTGGGTTGGTTCCATGTCTTTGCTATTGTAAATAGTGCTGCAGTAAACATACATGTGCATGTGTCTTTATAGTAGAATGATTTATAATCCTTTGAGTATATACCCAGTAATGGGATTGCTGGGTCAAATGGTATTTCTAGTTGTAGACCCTTAAGGAATTGCCACACTGTCTTCCACAATGGTTGAACTAATTTACACGCCAAACAGTGTAAAAGTGTTCCCATATATATAGTAATAATTCTTACATTTCAGTATGATTTTTTTTCTGACCAACCTAATTAAAATTGCAACCCTTACCCCAACATTCCTCATTTACCCCCCCACTTTTTCTCCATGTACTTATACAGTATAACCTATTGTATATTTATTTATTTTGTTTATTGTCTCTTTTTTCTACTCATGGGAATGTAAGTCTCATGAGGGCAGGGATTTTTATCTGTTTTGTTCATTGTATAGCCAGTGTTTGAAAGAATGCTTGGCACATTGTAGGGACTTAATAAATAATTCATGAATGAATAAATAAACTGCAAGCAGATTTCTTTCTTCCAGAGATGTAGCTTAGATAATGATGAATGAATGTGGCAAATAAGGCACATCAGTAGCTTCTTCCAGGTCTCCCAGAGAATTTAAAACAGTGCTATGGGCCATAAATTTAATGTGGTTTTATTTGATAAAACTACAATCTCACAGAAAGCCCAAGCTGGTGTACACTGTGGGGCATTATAGCATAGACTATAGAGTAACAGTTGAAAGCCATGGCTGTGGAGTCCAAAGGGCAGGTGTTCAAATTGGGGCTTTGCTCCTTATCAGCTGTATGACATCAGGCAGGTTATTTGATATTTCTGAAGCTTAATTTTTTCATCTGCAAGTGAGGATAGTAGCCATAATCAACTTGCAGTTGTTATAAAAATTGCATGTGACAAATTATGGAAGCCTCTTAGGATATCTTCTCAATCACTGTTAACCATTATTATCATTAGCACTAAAATTGCATAATTATATATTTGTCCTATAAAAATAATAGTCAAAGATTAAGGACAGATTGCCAAGTAGCGTTTTTTTTTTTAAAAAAAACATTTTAAAAGCACTTAACCCTATTTAAATTATTTCCTTTTTTATTTGCCTCTTGCCATTTTCTTGATCTTAGTTTTCTTCAATTGCATTTCTAATTGAGATAGGAAGCTTCACCATCAAGGGTTCTATACTGCAGGAAGTAAGGTCAATCAGATAATGCTGGAGTTTTTTTTTAAGGTTTAAGGAAACGTTTCTCTTGTATAGCTAGAAAACAGATATTATTGTTCTGTAGAGCAAGTAACCATATTTGAATATATAGAGCAAAAGGACTATTGATAAACAGCAAGTTTTAAAAAAAATGTGAATGATATTTTGTTAAAAAGTCATATTTACCTATGCATATTAGTTATCTATTGCAGGGTAACAAATTACCTTACAATTTTGTAGTTTAACACAACAAACATTTATTATCTCCCAATTTATACAAGTCAGAAATATGGGAGTGGGTTAGCTGAGTGGTGCTGATTCAGGGTCTCTCATGAGTCCAGCCGAGACGTCAGCCGGGACTGCAGTCATGTGAAGGCTTGAATGGGGATAGAGGCCTGCTTTCAAGGGGGCTCACTCAGATGGCTCTTAGCAGAAGACCTCAGTTCTTTGCTAGAAATTCCATAATCTTGCTTGAATGTTATGATGGCATGGCAACTGTTTTCTTCAGGAATTGATCCAAGAGAAAGAGCAAGGAGGAAGCTGTAAAGCCTAGTCTTGGAAGTTAGATGCCATCCCTTCTCCATATCCTATCTGTTGAGAGTGAGTCACTAAGTCCAGCTCATCCTCAAAGGGTGGAGTTGTGGGGACTTGGCCTACCTCTTCAAGAGAGGAGTATCAAATAATTTGTGAAATTAAAAATACCTGCCATGTTGTGATTTTTAAGTAACATTGTATTATATTTTACTTCACATATTTACTGAGTACTATCTCTATGGATATTTACACTGTCCTCAATCTTTTGCTGTTACATGTAATACTGTGATGAAAACCCTTTATTTGTGTATACATTGATTCCCAAATGTGTAAGTGTATTTATGGGATGAATTTCTATAAATGCAATTGCTGGGTAATGGGCATGAGTAATTTTAATAGTTTTTGCTGAGTCTTCATTGAGCATAGGGTGTTTATAGTTTGACCAGCAATGGGTGGGTGTTTCTTCACAGTGTCTAACATAGTGTGTTAATAAACATTTGGAAAAAAATTAAATAGTATTATAAAAAGCAGTCTCACATCTTACAACTATTAGCATCTACCAAACAGGAGACATGGTCACTTGGATAGACATTCTAACTCCCCTTCTTATCAGTGAACATAAGATCACTCTTTGCTTTATTAGTTCATTTAATTATACCAGGCATGAGAAGTTATTAATCTTTATGGAATTTAGCAAGCAAGTTTAATTTTTTAGGATTCCTTATGAAGCTCTTTGGAATGTGAGATCGTGGAGACAGTCATGGTAAGAAAGACTAGAATTGGAGTAATTTATTCTAGAAAACACAAGGCAATCCTTGTTGTAGAGAAAGATTGCTTTCACAGCTCCATTTCCTTTTGCATAGTAAGATGGCATTATGTTGACTAATAACAGTTTCTTATCAATGTATGAGAAGTAAGTCCTCTTATTCAACCAGTCCGTGGATAAATGACTAAGGAAGACTGCTTCCTACTGAAGAGAATGTGGGAGGAAATGTTGATTGGGTGGAGAATGAGACTGCAAGGAAATATCAAATTCCTGATTTAGGGAGTCATGAACTAAGACCTCCCAGGAGAAGAAAGGGGATGTTCTTTTTGAGTAAAGAGAGTATGATTTACAAGGCAGCCTGGGAAAGCAAGCGTTGGTGGGTTGGTGGGGAAAGTAGGCCTTGTATAGGCAAGACTGCAGCTATGGCTTCTCTTCCTGGCTTTCTGCACTTATGTCCCAGGCAATGCATGAGTCATTCAACACATGGGGCCATAAAGCACTTAATGGAGGTCATACCAGAGCAAGTGAACCAGGACAGCAGTCAGCATTGTTCATCAGCTGCTCCACCAGAACACCAAGTCGTGTGTGGTGCCACACTCAGGGAAAGTAGGACTGACATATTTTGTAGAAACATTCTGTTTCTTACCCAGGACCCACTACCTGTCTTCTCTTTGGTAAATAATAATATAGTGAGACCTATGCTTTATGATTTAGAATATTTTTACTTGATTTCCACAATAAGAAGCTGGCAATAGATAATAATAACAGAAGAAATTGTAGTTTCGTTTTACAGATAGGAAAGTTGAGACTCAAGAGTATTACATAAATTGTTTTTTTTTTTTGAGAGGGAGTCTCGCTCTGCCACCCAGGCTGGAGTGCAGTGGCCAGATCTCAGCTCACTCCAAGCTCCGCCTCCCGGGTTTTACGCCATTCTCCTGCCTCAGCCTCCCCAGTAGCTGGGACTACAGGCGCCCGCCACGTTGCCCGGCTAGTTTTTTTTTGTATTTTTTAGTAGAGACGGGGTTTCACCGTGTTAGCCAGGATGGTCTCGATCTCCTGACCTCGTGATCCGCCCGCCTCGGCCTCCCAAAGTGCTGGGATTACAGGCTTGAGCCACCGCGCCCGGCGAGACTCAAGAGTATTACATAAATTGTTACAGCTACCACAACAAAAAATGGTAGGGTTGGGAATCAAGCTCAGGGATTCTCGTGCTCTATTTAGCACTGCCCTCTCTTCCGAGAAGAACTTGGGGATAGAATAATAAAAAAAAAAGACACTAATGAAATGTTTAGCACATGTGTCTTTTGTGAAAGGGAGAAATAGAATAGTGTGAGATTTCTGTGACTCACTTGAAAATGAGTTTTAAAAACTAATATTGAAGCCAACATCACCCTGATACCAAAGCCAGACAAAGACACAACAAAAGAATAAAACTACAGACCAATATCCCTTATTAACATAGATTCAAACATTCTTGACAAAATACTAACAAACTGAATCCACCAGCACGTGGAAAAGATAATACACCATGATTAGTGAGTTTTATTACAGATATGCAAGGATGGTTCAACATGCACAATTCCATAAATGTGATTCATCACACACGCAGAATTAAAAACAAAACCCATATGATCATATTAATAGATGTAGAAAAAGTATTTGATAAAATCCAGCATTCCTTCATAAAAAAAACCCCCTAACCACCTTGGTGTAGAAGGACCATACCTCAAAATAGTGAAAGCCATATATGAAAAACCCATAGCCAAAATCATACTGAACAGGGAAAAGTTCAGTATGATTGAAAGCATTCCCCGTAAATGGAGACAAGACAAGGATGCCCATTGTCACCACTCATATTCAACATAGTACTGGAAGTCCTAGCTACAGCAATCAGGCAATAGAAGAAAATAACAGGCATCCAAATTGGAAAAGAGGAAGTCAAATTACCTCTGTTCACTGATGATATAATCTTATACCTAGAAAACTCTAAACCCTCCAAAAGACTCCTAGATTTAATAAATGACTTCAGTAAAGTTTCAGGACTCAAAATTAATGTACAAAAATTAGTAGCATTTCCATACACCAATAACAATCAAGCTGAGAACCAAATCAAGAATTCAATCCCATTTACAATACAATAAAATAAAATACCTAGTAATACATTTGACCAAGGAGGTTCAAGGATCTCTACAGACAACTATAAAACACTGATGAAAGAAACTGTAGAAGACACAAATTGGAAAACATCCCATGCACAGGGATTGGAGGAATCAGTATCATCAAAATGACCATACTGCCCAAAGCAATCTACAGATTCAGTGCAATTGTTATCAAATTACCAACATTATTCTTCACAGGTTTAGCAAAAACAATCCTAAAATTCATATGGAACCCTGAAAGAGTGTAAGTAGCCCAAGTAATCCTAAGCAAAAAGAATAAAACTGGAGGTATCACATTACCTGACTTCAAATTACTCTAAAAGACTATAGTAACCGAAACAGCACAGTACTGGTATAGAAATAAACATATAAATCAGTAAAAAAGAATAGAGAACTCAGAAATATAGCCACATACCTACAATCAACTGATTCTTGACAAAAATATGCACTGGTGAAAGGACTCCCTATTCAATAAATGGTACTGGGAAAACTGGAATGTCATATGCAGAAGAATGAAATCTCTCACCATGTACAAAAATTAACTCAAGGTGGATTAAAGACTTAAATGTAAGACCTGAAACTATAAAATTCCTGGAAGAAAAACCTAGGAAAATCTCTCTGAACATTGGCCTAGGCAAAGAATTTATAACCAAGTCCTCAAAAGAAACCACAACAGAAACAAAATTAGACAATAGGAGACTTAATTAAACTAAAAAGCTTCTGCACAGTAAAAAAATAAAATAGAGTAAACAGACAACCTACAGAGTGGGACAAAATGTTTGCAAACAATGTATCTGACAAAGGGCTAATATCCAGAATCTATAAGTAACTCAAACAACTCAACAGGAAAAAAAAACACATAACCCCATTAAAAAGTGGGCAAAGG
Organism: Rhinopithecus bieti; assembly: GCF_001698545.2. Lineage (NCBI taxonomy): Eukaryota > Metazoa > Chordata > Mammalia > Primates > Cercopithecidae > Rhinopithecus > Rhinopithecus bieti. The sequence continues at coordinate 1,527,623 of NW_016809984.1, forward strand.
ACATGAACAGATATTTTTCCAAAAAAGGCATACAAGTGGCCAGAAAACACGAAAAAATGCTCAACATCACTAACCATCAGAAAAATGCAAATTAAAACCACACATGAGATGTCATCTTGCGCTGGTCAGAATGGCTGTTATTAAAAAGTCAAAAAACACATATTGGGGAGGATGCAGAAAAATGGAAATGCTGATACAGTTTTAGTGGGGATGTAAATTAATGGTATGGAGATTTCTCAAGGAACTAAAATTAGAACTACCCTTCAATCTAGCAAGTTCACTACTGAGTATCCATACACAAAAAATAAATTGTTTTATCAAGAAGGCACCTGCAATTGTATTTTTATTGCAGCAGTGTTCACAATAGTAAAGTCATGAAATCAACCCAAGTGGTCATCAACAGATGATTGGATTAAAAATGTAGTGTACATATATGCCACGGAATACTACTCATCCATAAAAAACAATGAAATCATATTTTTATAGCAACATGGATAGACCTGGAGGCTATTTTTTTTCTGCATGAAATGACCCAGAAACAGAAAGTAAAAAGCTGCATGTTCTCACTTATACACAAGAGCTAAACAGTGAGTATATTTGGACATACAGAGTCATAGACACTGGAGACTCCAAAAGGAGAAAGGGTGGGAGGAGGGTGAAATACTACTCATTGGGTACAATGTACACTATTTGGGTGATGGGTACACTAAAAGCCCAGTCTTCACCACTATGCATATAAATCCATGTAACATGTTTGCACTTGTACTCCTAAATCTGTAAAAATTAAAATCAGTAAAAAATATTTTTAAAAAGTGAAAAAAATGCTGGTAGGGATATCATAGATCTTCTAGTTGAATTTCTTTCATTTGTAAATGAAGAAACTGAGAATGAGAAACCTTAAGTAAATTTTCCAAGGTAATCTAGCTGGTTATTTTCAGAATGAAGATTGCAAAAAAGAAAATTAACTAGATTTAAAGTCTCCTGGAAGATGCTATATCATCTATGTACCATTCTTGCTAAAAAAACAAACTTAAATCTGATAAAAACTATAAAGCTAATAATTAATTTACAGGAACTATAAGGATAGAGAAATATGTTAGCATGCCTAGAGATGTAATCAACAAAATTCAGACTGCAGGAAAAATCTACAGAACAAATTCTGTTTCTTAAAAAATACATAACAGATATAAACCAATTACGAGATATAAATCTTACTTGCATCCTCAGGAGAGCAGAACAAATTGTAAAAGTTTATCAGACAATGAAAGAAAATTCAAAATTTACTAGATATTTGATGACAGTAAAGAATTATTATAAACATAGGTGTGATAATATTTTGCCTTTTGCAAAATTTCTTATCTTTCAAAGAAACATATTGAGTATTTTTAGATTAAAAGACATGAGACCTGAGATTTGCTTCAAAGTAATTCGGGGTAGGGAGAAAAGTGGACCAGAATAAAGACAGAATGAATTGGCCATGAGTTGATAATTTTTTAATTTAGATAATGGGGGCTTGGGAGGCTTGTTACCGTATCCATTGCATACATTTGAGCTTTTCCATTAAAAATCTTACTAGTTATATAGTAAATCAAGTTCACATCTAAAATTGTTTTCTCTTACTTTTTAGAGATGGCAAGAAAGAAGCTGAAAAAATTTACTACTTTGGAGATTGTGCTCAGTGTTCTTCTGCTCGTGTTGTTTATCATCAGTACTGTTCTAATTGTGCTTTTAGCCAAAGAGTCATTGAAATCAACAGGTAAGAAGTAACTCTGGGGCTCTCTCCATGTGTTGTTTTTATTAGAGCAAATCTTCATCAATGGCAGGAAAGTAATGCTTTCATGCTCATGTGTGTTGTTTGTTGCGGGGGCTGTTATATGTGTGTGTTCTATGTGTTTTGGGCAGCTCAGTAGATATTCATTGTAGGTTTAAGTTGTGATACTTTGATTTAGCAATTAATGCATTGCAGGATTCCATAATTGACATTTTAAATACATTTGCCAAATTTCCTTAAATAGCTCTAATTCTGCTAAGAATGGTAATTAACAATACCCTTATGTGAAAGGCAAGCAAATGAGTATATGAGAGACTTCAAAAGTTTGTGGAAAATAGAAATAAAGAAAATAGAAAGACAAGATAAAAATTAAAACAATTAAATTTTTCTCAATTAAACTCCACAAGTTTCAGGACACTTTTGTAAAAGATGATACCAGCCATTTAGTCCATCCATAAGGACTAAGAGGTCCTGGGAATTTAACCTTTTTAATGCAGATCTTTTTTACATTATTAACTGAAAAAATATGAGTGCGCTTTATAGATTTTAAGATTAGGAAACTAAAAGAAGTCAAAAGGAGCCAAATAAGAACCATAAGGTGGATTTCCCATCAAAACTCTTCAAAATTGCCTTTGTTTGATGACGAAATGAGCAGGAACTTTGTGGTGGTGGAGAAGGACTCTCTGTGAAGCTTTCCTGGGCGCTTTTTCTGCTAAAGCTTTGGCTAACTTTCTCAAAGCACTCTCATAATAAGTAGATGTTACTGCTCTTTGGCCCTCCAGAAAGTCAACAAGGAAAATGCCTTGAGCATCTCAAAAAACTGTTGCATGACCTTTGCTCTTGACTGGTCTGCTTTTGCTTTGACTGGTCCACTTTTACTGTGACTAGGCCACTTTCCCCTCTTGGGAGCCATTGCCTTGTGCTTTGTCTTAAGGCTCGCACTGGTAAAGCCATGTTCCATCTCCTGTTACAACTCTTGAAAGAAATACTTCAGAATCTTGATCCCCACTTGTTTAAAATTTCCATTTAAGGTTCTCCTCTTGTTTGCAGCTGATATGGGTGCAACAATTTTGGCACCCATAGAGTAGAAAGTGTGCTCAACTTTCATTTTTTCATTCACAACTGTGTAAGCTGAACCACTTGAGACGTCCGTGGTTTTGCCTATTGTTTCTGCTGTTATTTGTCAGTCCTCTTCATTGGGGCATGACAAAATTAATTTTTATCTTCACAAATGGATGTGGATGGTCTGCTGCTGTGGGCTTCATCTTCGATATTGTATTGGCTCTTCTTAAAATGAGTTATCCTTTTATAAACTGTTGATTTCTTTGGGGCATTGTCCCCATAAACATTTTGTAAGTATCAGGGATTTCACCATTTTTCCACCCAAGCTTCATCATGAGTTTGATGTTAGTTCTTGCTTCAGTTTTAGCAGAATTTATGTCGCTCTGATAGGTGCTCTTTTCAAACTGATGTCTTATCTTTCCTAGTGCCTCAAGCTAAGTCCTGTTCAGACATTTTGTAACAATCTACTGTCAGTACCAAAAATATTTGAAATTTCTACATATTTTTTTCATAATACATATTTTTCATGGACTTTCTGAAGACCCTCATCTAATCGAAGTTTTTTTGTTTATTGAATTTTTATATCCCCAAAAGGAGCTGGATTATGCAGAGTTATCCATGGTTTCTTATCTGATTCATCTAGGAGCAAATTCCTAGGAGAACCAGGCAATCAAGGGTTAACCTGTGGCTTCTCTGTCCCTCCCACCCCATCCCTTGTTACAACAATTTCTATTTTTTGTAGAAAAAAGTCCCAAAGTTTGCTCAGCTCTTAAAATTATGTGATTCTAAAGATGTAACTAAAACCATTGTGCAGACATTGGCACAATTTGAATCTGAAACCCTGAATGAAAGGAAAACCAATCAAAAGACTAACTGTTTTGTCTTAATGTCATTATTAATTTATTGTAGAACACCTTCAAGAAAGCTCACCTCCTTATTTTAGGATACAATAAAAACACATTTTCTAATTTACTGATTTTTAAATCTGAAATCAAAGTTCTCCAGCCCTTAGATAAGTCCTAGCTGTCAGTTTTTAGACTGGTGGGCTCCCTTTACATCTTTTGTCATATAGGACTTTGTATTTACAGAAGAATGACGTTGCTCAGAAGCATTCTTTGTCCTGGGGATTGGTTGTTGACTGAGCAAGCAAAGTTAAGGTTACTGTGACTAGGATGGCACTTGTACTGCACATGTTCTGTGTGCCCTTGCTGCTGGGGTTGGAAGTAAAGAATCAGATCAGAGATCTGCAGACTTTACTGTAAAGGACCAGATAGTAAATGTTTTAGATTTTGTGGGCCATACAGAGTCTGCCATATGACTTAATTTTGCCCTTGTAGCACAAAGCAGCTAAAAATAAATGAGTGTGTAATGTGTATAACATGTAATGTGCATGTGTGTAATTTTCCAGTAATACTTTGTTTGTAAAACAGGTTTTGACTTAATTTGGCCTGAAGGCCATAGTTACTGACCCCTAAACTAAAGGAAGGGTGGTCCCCAACTTCATGAGCTTCTAGTCTAAAGGTGGAGTCCTTACTCTTATACATACCATCTTGTAGGGGATGGAATTGGGAGTAGAAGGAGATGATGTAGAGATACACAGAGGTAAATACAGTCAGCAGGAACAAAGTGACATTTTATAAAGTGAATGCATAAATTTTGAGGTCATCAGAGTGAAGCCCACTCAGTAGTGGAGTTAACTGGAGGTGTTGAGAACTATTGAATATCTGTGAAATTAAATTTGTTTAATGGTCATTTTATGTTTGCTTTTGATATAGCCCCAGATCCCGGGACAACTGATCCCCCAGATCCTGGAACAACTGGTTCCACACAGCCTAGGACAACGGGTCCCCTAGATCCTGGAACAACTGGTACCACTCCTATTTCTGCTGAATGTCCAGTGGTAAATGAATTGGAACGAATTAATTGCATCCCTGACCAGCCACCAACAAAGGTTTGAGTTATGAATTTTGTTTCCATTTCAGAATTTATGCAACCTGATAGTTGTTTTGTTTGTTTTTGTTTTGTTTTGGTTTTCTTCATTAGTGACTCTCAAGAGAGGTCACTTGCAACACTTTATGTTGCAGCCATTAGCCGCTCAGGCAAATTAACCTTTGTCCATGCTGGCTGTGCAGCTTCGGGAAAGGAAGACCTGGAATATTCCCTTGGGTTGCCAGATTCAGCAAATAAAAGTGCGGTTGCCCAGCCAAATTCAAATTTCAGAAAAACAATGAATCAGGTTTTAGTATAAGTGTGTCCCATGAAAGATTTTGGGCTTACTTACTAAAAATGTATTTGTCTTTTATATGGCAACACTACATGATTACTAGTTCTTTCTGCCTCTGTTCTTGCCCTGTATGTCTCTCCTTCTCCTTTCAGAATTTCTAGAGCTCATCTGGGATCTACAGTAAAAATTCATACACGTGCACAAAGCATTATTTAAAATAAGGGCAAAGTTTCAAGGGCTATGTTTTGGAAGGAAGGAGGTAATTAATGCCAGATTAAAGCTAGTGCAGACATCTGGGTATTTACTTTAGCCCATTGTTTCTAGATTATCGGCTGAAGTCCAGCTGATTATGATGATTATAAAGTACTTTGCCCACACCCTATGTTTGTTGTGCGAAACTTTACAGAAAGCTGATGCACACGCATTTACTTTCCCTGTCATATTGTGCAAGTTACTCAATAGCTCAACTGGGCTGTACTCAATAGCTCGCTAATTACTTGGAAGCTCACCTAGATTATCACATTCTCAGTATGTCACGCTACTGCAACACTCCATCTTGTTATTGGGTATTGGTGAACTTCAGATACAGCCATAGTAATGTTTCTTTGGTGCTTTATTGTAAGATCTTTTGATAAGTACTGTGGTATCAAGATTGAAGTTCAATAAATGATCTTTGGCTTTTCTACATGTCATACCCAACTGAATTACTCCATGACCTTGGCGTGTATTAATTGGCATGCTCAGCCAGAGAGAAATACTGGCACTTTCAATGATTCATTTTCTTGTAGAAGGTACATCTTAGGCCTTTTGTTGTATGTTTCACGAATCCTGAGAGCTGTATGCTGATCCAGATTGTTGTTAAGAGCTGAGGCTATGGATAGTGATGTGTTTGTATGGCGTTCACATTAAAGGGAATATAGCTGAAAGAGGATGGTGGGAAGAAGTTATGAACACAACAGATAGGGTAGGCAGAATGTTCTGGTGTTGAAGCCATTCCCATATAATTTTTTCATTCTTATCATCTGTCCTCCAAGATTATATGTAAAAGAACTAAAAGAATAACTTTCTCTGCAGATGGTTCTTGTTTATAAATACCATTGTTTCATTCTACCAATTATGGGAGGGAATCCTTTTCCAGTACAGAAGGAAGTAATATATCAAGCCACCCTGACACCCTGAGTACTCTTGGGAGACTCTTCTTTGTCGAGAGAATGGACTCTAGGAGTCCCCTTCATGGATCTTAGAAAAAAAGATCACTCAATTATCTAACTCCAGTTCGTATCTTTAGTTCTGGGCTTGAAACTGGTTAGAGGGCATCTTCACTGAATCCCTTCCTATCACATCAGCTGAACTCATTACCTCCTCACCAAATCTGCTTTTTCTTCTCAGCTACCAGATTTCTGTTAGTAGTTCTATTAAGCTTCTAGTTCTTGAGGCAGAAACAGCAGAACTTCTGCTTGGCTCATCCCTTCTATCCCTTTGGCCAGTATTTCATATATTTTAAAATGTTTTCCTTAACAATATTTTCCAGAAGAGGCATTTCATTTTCATTCTCACTGCCATCCCTAGATCATCATTTCCTCATGCTTGGGTTGCTCCAGGTGCCGCCTGGCATCCCTTCTGAATTCCATTTCTCCCATCCATTCCATTACATGAGGGATTAGAATTGCTCTTTTTTACATCCAACTTTTGTTATTAGTTCTACCCAACTCCAGTACATATAGTGGTTTATTACTGTATGTTGAGTCAAGTTCAAACACTGTCTTCTATCATCTAAGACCCTACCTCTGTGCCTCTATAGGTTCACTTAGGCTATACTTCTATGCAGATTTTAAAGACAACTCTCTACACTTATTCTGAACCTTTGAATTCTAAAATCCTTTCCACTTCCTTGATAAAGTCTTTTATCCCCAATTCCAGAACTCAGAGTTGAAAGATCCCATTGATGGCAGGGAGCAGGAATATTTCATCAAATTCCAGATATCCAGCTTAGGAAAGAAATGATAGTTAATACTTTTAAATACTTTGATTTTTCAGGGCTATAATGCACTGTGTAAACATGGGAGAGCAGGTTACATGCTTAAAGATAAAGCTGCGTGCCCTAAGTGAACACTGTAGAGTAATTAAGCTGAGAGAAATTCACAGTTGTTTTCCAAGGATAACAATAATATAAGTGGTAATATGAGTAATTTGAGAGGTTACCATATTTCTTAAGCAGAAGCTTTGCCATCTTTTACAGCAAACACACTTGGTAATTGTCTGTGTATTACTCATTTATTTGGCTTATGATATCTTTTGGCAAATTCCAGTTTATTATCAATGTGTTGGGGATCATGTTTTATGATATAGCAGCAAGAGTATTGCATTTTGCCAAGGTCATTGTGAGTCTTCACCTTTAAATTACTCTTTGTTTATACAACATCAGTTAATAGCCATTATATGGTGCTAGGAAGAGCAGTGAGCCCAGATACAAACTTCAAGTCTTAAAAGACTTAAGTTTATGTTTGGCACCTTGAAATGATAGTGTAGCCATTGGACAAGTGAAAGGATGTAAGGGGAGCCAGGTTATTGAGTTACTCAGTCCTGGCTTTGCTTCTGGAAAGCTCTTTGACTTGATCAGTAAGTCACATTTTCTTATAAACTGTCAAATCCTTCTAAGTAAAATGAGACAGTGTGCTCAGCTAAAAGTGCTCATTAAACAAATAACTATTGAACACTGTACTAACCTCAAAATATTTTAGAATAGTGATCTCTAAGGTTCTGGGAAATGTTTCTCTGAAAATTCACCACAGTCTGATTTGGGGGACTAGAAAGACTGGATTCTGGTGGCAACTTTGTTTTAAAAAATCTTTGCTGTTAGACTTCACCTTGAGGTTAAATGAAGTGGCCAATCTAACAAGCTAAATTTCAAAACCTAACTCAAGATGCACATATTATAAAATAGCCTAAAATTAAGATATTTCACAGAGTCGAGACTAATTTTATTCATTCATTTGTTCAAACTTGCCGCACATAAAAACAGCTAGAGAACATTTTGATGAATAGAGGGTGATTTGAAATTCCTTTATCATCAAGTGCTTTCAACTTCTAAAATTCCTGCTCTATTTGAAGATGGGATACTTTGTTTCATTCTATTCATTTTCTTCATGTGGAGACTTTCTGATTCCACCTTTTTTGTTCACAACATCAGGTTCTTTTGTGCTGCTGTAACATAATGCCCAAGACTGGGTAATTTCTCAAACACAGAATTTTACTTCTCAGTTATGGATGGAGACTGGAAAGAACAAGACCAAGGTGCTGGCATCTTGTGAGGACCTTCTTGCTACATCTTCACATGGTGGCAGGCAGAAGGCAAGAGACAGCCCACTGTCTCCTTTATAAAGGCACCCAATTCCCTTTGTGTGGGAAGAGCCCTCATGGCCTAATTACCTCTTAAAGGCCCCACCTGTTAATACTAACATATTGGCAACACCTGAATTTTGGAGGTGGCCCATTCCAGCCAAAGCACCAGTCTGACTAAAATTGCTCTAAGTCTTCTATTTTCTTAGACTTCTGTTTTCTTAGAGCACAACTTCTCCATTTGTCTACTGAATTACAAACTACCCAAACTTACTGGTTTGCAACAACAATTGTTTTATTATATCTAGTGATTTTATAAGTCTGAGATTCTGGCAGGATTTGACTGAATGGTCCTGTTCCACATAGCATTTACTGAGATTACATGATGTGGTGGTATTTAGCTGGTGGCTGGTCTGGTCTGGAGGTTTCAAAATGACTTTACTTACATACCTGGTACCTTGGCGAAAATGGCTGTAAGGCTGACTGCACCCTCTTCCCCTCCATGTAGTCACAGAGTCTGTCTTGGTACTCTCCCCAGCAGGGTAGCTGAACTTCTTACATGGTGGCTCAGTGCTGCAAGAGACAGAGACTTAAGCTTCCAGTTCTCTTAAATACCACACCTAAGCCAGCATAGCATCACTTTTGCTGCATTTTATTGATCAAATCAGTCTCAGGCCGGCCCAGATTCAACAGGAACAATGATAGACTCCACCTCTTGATGCAAAGTGTGTCGGAGAACTTGATGGCCATTTAAAACAGTTGCAGAGGAATGCTTATTTTTTTTCTTCAGAGTAGCATAAAGGCTGCTATTAATGGTCAAGGCTGCGGTGAACTGGACAGTACAGAACAGAGCAGGATGGGGTGGCACAGGTTATTGGAGTCAGCACTGGGAATAGGTTGGGTGGCAGAGCTGAGTGACTGAGGTCTAATGCGAATGGGAAGGAGTGCCTCCTGTTCCCTCCAGTGGCAGGAAATGGTTGATGCCACTGACACACTCAAGCTGACTCTCCCTCAGTCTGGGATCATGTCCTTTTAACCAGTTTGCATTTGTCCTTGCAACTTTGCCCTCTTTCTCTTCTGAATGCTGCAGCTGCTGAAATTTTGATTCTTTTTTTTTTATATCTTAGATCTGCTGCTTCCTAATGACTTAATGGTTTATGCATTTCAAGGCACCTGTAATCTTATCAGTAAATTATTTTCACCTCACATTGTGGAAAGACATAGGGAATTACTTCTGAGAAAGTTTCTGGTTGATAATTGATTTCACCTTTAGAATAGGCTTTTGCGAATATAGGGTGGCAATTTCTCTTTTTTATATACAAATATGTGAGAAAGTATTTTTAAAACTTAAAGGCCCACATACTTACTACAGAAAAGGTGTTAGGAGAGAAAGTCTGTGACAGGATGATCCCTTTAGGTTTCTTCTGGTTCTTCTCTCTACCCATTACACTGATCAGCCCAGCAAGCACCTGGGGCTTCTCTGGTTTCCTGTAATAGTAGGAATCATGGATTATCATTTAGTGGTTTTCATTTTACTACTTTCTGCTTGCTTCTCTTTTTCTGTATTTCCCAGGCTCTGTCCCAGAAATTCTGATTTAATTCTTAAGGAGTGGATCCCAGGCCTGCTTATTTTTGTAATTTGCCAGGTGATCCAAATGTGCAACTAAGATTAATAACCACTGGTCTACAGCAGTGGTTTTCAAACATTGTTCTGTTTTAGCATCACCTAGAGAGCTAATAAAATCCTTAGCACTCCAGCTTCAGTGAAGGAGGATAGGGCCTGTGCTTCTACACTTTTCCTAAAGTTTCAAGGTGATTCTGACAGGTACCATAGTTTGAGAGTATAGTAAAATGTGTTTGACACAATGTGCAAAGTTGTACATTTTCAGCAGTTCTGTAGGTCGTTATGTTGGAAGGGATTTTGGCAAAATATGGAATGTTTTCAGTCTGTATTTTTATATTGTTAGTCACGATTATTATAGTCTTCTTGGTAATCCAGTATATGAAAGCTTGAAAAATAATGACACATTAGGTACTTGATAAAAGATGGGGAGCTGAGAAAATAGGCAGTTCTATATTCTTTCCTATTATTTATTTTCACATTGGTTTTGATTTTTTCTATGTTGCACTAACTTCTTTGAAATAATTATTAATAAATCTTTAAGATATACAAAAATATATAACCATTATCCAGCTTAAGAGATAAAATATTATCAGCAGAGATGAAGTCCCCTGCATATCCATTCTGTATTATTACCTTTTCCTCCATCCTCATTAGAGGTCACCACACTTTTGAAATTGATATTTACCATGCATTCCCTTCGACCTTTACTACTTCTATATATCCTTGTAAATAAAAGACATATACAGCCTATAAACATTTTTGCTTATGCACTTAACATTGTGAGATTTAACTAAGTTGATAGATATCTCTAGTTCGTTTATTTTTGCCATAAAATTGGTACACAATTGTATAAAATTGTATATCAATTTTACGGCAAAAATAAATCAAAATCACTCTTTCTAAGTAAAAGATTAGTTTTTCTCCAATATCTTGAAGTTACATCAGTTCTATTCTGAATATCTTTGTAAGTTTTTTTACTTGCACCTGTGTGATTTTAGATATATATCTTCAAGTTTACTAGACATTATCAAATTGATCTCCAAAGCAGCTGTGCTGATTTACCATCTCACTGTCATTCTCTGTATCCTCTTTGGAATTGACAGTTTATTAAAGTTTTGCCATTTGGGGATTATAAAATTCTGTTGTGGTTTCAGTGCTAATTTTTCTGAATACTAATATTGGTGAACATCTCTCATTTAGTTCTTTTCTGTGAATTTTTCTGTCTTGCCCAATTTTATATTGAGATGTTTTTCTTCTTGATATGTACAAGCTTCCTGTTCATTCATTTATGTGATTCTGGATTCTTATTCTTATCATATGTGTTGCAAGTATTTACTGTTTTGAGGCTTTGCTCATCTATTTTATACTGTCTTGATGAACAAAAGTTTTACATTTTAATAGAGTCAGGCCTATCAACAATTGTGACTTATGCTTTGATAACTATATATTCCCGTATTACATTGTATCTCAGGAACAATTCCAGGAAGACTAAAAGCCTAGAGGCAAAAAACAAAAAGTTATAGATTTAAGAAGAGAAAAAAAGAATCTAATATAATAATAATTGAGTTATTTATTCTATTTTTTTCTATAAATTTTCTCGAATTTCTACCTAGACAATATTTTGTCTGGAAGTAATGAATTATTTGGCTTCATTGTATTCAGTTTTGTACATTTTTTTCTTGTTCTCTTGAATTGTTAGGCCCTCCAATATGTTTTTAAATTATAAGCAATCATAGTGATGGGTCACTTAGGTTATTTTTCCTGATTTTACAAGGAATCCTTTTAATATGTTACCATTTAGTAAGATACTTCTTGTACAGTTTTGGTGGATATCCATGATCAAACTGAGGAAGTTGCTTTTCATTCCAAGTTTGCTAAAAATTTTATTATAATAGCTGATGAATTCAAATGATTATATGGTATACTTTTAAAATAAGTTTTATTATGAATTACACAAGTAGATTTTCTATCATTGAAGGATCTCCTTATTTCTGGAGGAAACACCACTTGGTCATTATTCATTTAATATGTTACTGATTTCTGTTATTAATCCTGTGTGCTTTTTCTTTTAGGCTTTTGCATTTATGTTCATGGATATGACTGGGCTGTAGTTATCCTTTATGCTTCATGTTTGCTTTTGACATAAAGTACTTTCTTTGTTTCTTCCCTTCTCTCTCTTTTAAGTGTTAACAAGCATTGGGAGTTGGAAGAGGAGGGGGTTAGGGTGAGCAGAGCTTGATTTACTCTTAAGCAGTGTCTTCAGGATCTGACTTCTCTCTATCTCTGAATTCTATTCACTCCTCCTCTTCATGTTGGCAAAAGAGCCTGTATAACTATTATATAAAAAGTAACATATCTTTCCATCTTTTTTTTTTTTTTTTTTTTTGAGACACAGTCTCGCTCTGTCGTCCGGGCTGGAGTGCAGTGGCCGGATCTCAGCTCACTGCAAGCTCCGCCTCCCGGGTTTACGCCATTCTCCTGCCTCAGTCTTTCCATCTTTTATGTACATTATCCATCAATTACTCTGGGTGCTCTTAAAATATTCTGTTATGTACTATCTCCCTTAATTTTACCTTGTGATTCTTTACACTTTTCTTGTATATATTTTGAGTCTTTATTATTAGGTGTATATCAAGTTTGAGCTGCAATATCTTAAAACTTTAATCATCAGGTACTGACTCTATGTCTCTCTAATAATGAATTTTTACTTAAAGTCTATTTGCCTGATATTAATATGGTTTTTATTTTATTTTATTGTTTTGAGATGGAGTATCACTCTGTCATCTAGGCTGGAGTGCAGTGGCACAATCTCAGCTCACTGCAACCTCCACTTCCTGGGTTCAAGCGATTCTCCTGCTTCAACCTCCTGAGTAGCTGGGACTACAGCCACAAACCACCATACCTAGCTAATTTTTGTATTTTTAGTAGAGACAGGGTTTCACCATGTTGGCCAGGCTGGTCTTGAACTCCTCACCTCGAGTGATCTGCCTGCCTCCCAAAGTGCTGGAATTACAGGCGTGAGCCACTGCCCCCAGCTGGCATTCTTTTTACGTATTTGTTTTCCACTTTACTTTCAGGGTTTTTGTCAATTTAAGTTTAGGATGTGTAAACTACAAGAAACATTTAGTTGGACTTCTTTAAATGTAATCTATCTTTGTCTTTTAAATATTTAAACCCTGTAATAGTTGACACGACACATTCTTTCTAAGGTCTCATTTTGTGCTTTCTCTTCATTCTGTTTATGTGCTAGTCCCCACCCCCACTCCTTCATAAACTTGTCTTTTTTCTTAATTTTTTGGATTGAGGATTTCCACACTCCCCCCAACTCTAACACTTTTCCTTCAGTACTGTTTTGGTAGTTACACATTCTATGTTATTTTGGCAGTTTCCCTTACATTTTTAATTCTCATATCCAACTTAAAGGGGCATTTTGTGTCCTGGACCTAATTTTTTTGTGTGCCCTAATTCTATTCATGCCATCATTGTCCATAGTTTCTTTCTAAATCTATTTTCCTAGGTTTTATATACTTTGTTTTCTCTTATTATGTGGGTCTTGCTCCATGTCTCTTCCCACTTCTTGCAATGGCTCAGCTCTACTGTAGAAGCTGGCATTTTTGACTTGGCTAGCAAAGACTGTTTGCATTCCTTGCTCTTTTGGCCACTCTGATCTTTGTCCTTTCCAGTTTAATGGAAAAATTATTAAACTCCGGGCTGTATACAAAAACCGCTATGCTTAACACCCTCCCTTTTCAACACTTTTTTCTTTTTATGCTGAGGTTTCATCTGAGTGGGTTTTACAAGAACAAAGACAAAACTGTGGATTGAGGTTGAGTTCACAGTGAAACCTGATCTTACAGCAGTATAAACCACATGTGGACATCATTGTTTATCCCTCATATTGGCTATTAGTGTAAAAAATAGCATTTGATTAAATTTCATTGTTCGTATAACTAAGCAAAACATTTTTTCTTACCATTTGCAAGGCTGCATTCTTGTGAAAATGTGCTTAAGAGATACTCAACCCAGAGTATAGAAAAAAAAAGAAATGGATAGTAAGAGAACTAAGTTATGTTCTTGCCTTTTCAATAGCTGAGTAACCTTTGGCAGGTCACTTTACCTTGGAGAAGCTTTACCACTCTGGGCCAAAGGTAATTTATCTATAAAGTGATCTGGCAGGAGGTATTAGTTATCTATTGCTGTGTAATAAGTTATACCAAAATTTAATGGCCTAATAGGACAAATATTTACTCACAGCTTCTGTAGTCAGACATCTGACCTTGGCTTAGGTAGGTGCCTCTGGCTCAGTGTCTCTTGGAAGGCTGTAGTCAAGGTGTCTTCCAGAATTATGGGATGATTGTTTTCAAGCTCACTCATGCAGTTGTTGGCAGGATTCAGCTCTTCAGATGTTGTTGGACTGAGAACCTCAGTTCTTTGTGGGCTGCTAGCTGGAGACCTCCCTTGGTTCCTTGCCATGTGAGCCCCTCCACAGTATGACAACTCGCCTCTCCCAGAACGAGGACTCCAACAGTGAAAGTGAAAGAGAGCAAGCAAGACAGAAGCTTCAATCTTTCTGTGATCTAATCTTGAAAGCAACATCGTGTTATTTTCTCTGGTTTCTATTACTTGCAAATCACTTGATTCAGCGCGCTCTCAAGAGGAGAGACTTCTTTGTTCTTTTTTGTGTTTAACCTGGTTGCTTCTCCCAAATTAGTTGGTGTGAGAAAGAAACTATCTTCATTTTGGCCTCCACTTGATTCAGTCATTAATTATGTTAGAAGGCACATACCTTTCTTAAGTAAGAATCTATTTGGGTGTCAAGAGGGACTACTTTCTGCCTCTGGAGGAGTTCAGGGACTGTATACATGTCATATATCTCACATATGTATAATCCACATAAATGTAAGGCATATATTTAAAAGTCAAAACAACATTAGTTTGATTTGAAAGCTTCAGAATAAAATTGATTGCAAAGTCTTATTTTTAAAAGTCAAAGCCAATATAAATGAAACTCCATTTGTAATTTTAGATTACTGGTGATATAATTATATTATTGTTTAGACTATTTAAATATATTTATGATATATATTTGTGATAAATATATGAAATATATTTGTGATAAAAGATACAAAATGCATTTTGCTTCCCGTACTGTTACATAGGAAGGACACTGGTCAGAAAAATTGGTTATAGGTAGAAGCTCTGCCATTTCTTGGTATATGGCACAATTTATCTAAATATCAGTTGCCTTATTTGTAAATGAAGTTCTTGATACTATAGTCTCAGATTAGATGTTTTATGCTTTATAAATGATCGTGTTCTACGGCTAAATGGAGCTTCTTTGACTAACCTGTTGTTTCAGGCCACATGTGACCAACGTGGCTGTTGCTGGAATCCCCAGGGAGCTGTGAGTGTTCCCTGGTGCTACTATTCCAAGAATCATAGCTACCACATGGAGGGCGACCTTGTAAACACAAATGCAGGTAAGCCAGAGTCTGCCATGATGCAGGAGGTCCAGACCCTCTGGAGGCTGACTCTGTATCCCCCAGAGGAGAGCTGGGGCAGCCTGCAGAGTTCTGTTCTGTGGGGCCACATAACCACATGTGACAGAAGGTAGGCACTGCTCTTAATCAAGGACTGGAATCTATGTGGGCACCAAGCAAAAAATTATTCTCTGCCTTGGGAGTTGAGAGGCCATGTCCTCTTTCCAGCTTCCCCATTATGGACCTTCATGACTGTGCAATAATCATTGATCATTTTTGTTTTCAAGTTTATCCCTTTTAAAGTGGGGGATTCGAAATCAGTAACCTCTCAGACTACTTCCAACTCTAATTTTATGCTATTTTTATGAAATGGAAATAATTCCAATTTTATAAACATGTTGTGAAAGTCAATATAAGTGTTCATGGAGTGAATAGCCCCTCTTCTTCCTCTTACTCTAAAATGCAGAGCATAGGCTGGGCGCAGTGACTCACACCTGTAATCCCAGCACTTTGGGAGGCCGAGATGGATGGGTCATGTGAGGTCAGGAGTTTGAGACCAGCCTGGCCAATATGGCAAAACTCCATCTCTACTAAAAATACAAAAATTAGCCGGGTGTAGTGGCATGCGCCTGTAGTCCTGGCTACTCAGGAGGCTGAGGCAGGAGAATCGCTTGAACCCAGGAGGCAGAGGTTGCAGTGAGCTGAGATTGTGACACTGCACTCCAGCCTGGGTGACAGAGCTAGACTCCATCCAGCACCCCCCCAAAAAATGCAGAACATAATGATGACCATTCTAGGGGATAGCAGAAGGTGACGCTTTAGAGAGGCTCTCAGTGGAAAGGAAGAGGCACGTTCCCCTTTTAGATGCTCTGGGCCTGATGGACTGTTCCAATAAGGTCTCAACTTTCACCTGGTTTACCATTTAATTAGGGAGATGGCATCAATGGATATAATCACCTGTAATGCAGTATGAAAATGACTGAGAAGGAATTGTGTATATATATGTCAGGTCTGAGAATGTAAAGGGAATCTGATTAACACCAAATGACTGATGGGCCTGTGGAATGAGTGTTAGGCTTATTGGGGGAGGTTTTCAATCAGATTTTGTAGAAGAGAGACAGATTTTTATATAAAGTAATGATGATATCTAGCGCCATAATCTGCCATAGATAGTATGTGCATATGATGGCGTATATGTCTGTATTTTCCCTTCTTTTGAGAAATAAAGGCTTTTCATCAATCCCTTTGACATGTATCCTAATCTTGTTTTTTTTTTTTTGAGACGGAGTCTCACTCTGTTGTGTGGGCTGGAGTGCAGTGGCGTGATCTCGGCTCACTGCAACCTCTGCCTCCCGGGTTGAAGCAATTCTCCTGCCTCAGCCTCCGGAGTAGCTGAGATTACAGGCATGCACCACCATTCCCGGCTAATTTTTGTATTTTTAGTAGAGACGGGGTTTCACCATGTTGGTCAGGCTGGTCTCGAACTCCTGACCTGGTGATCCACCCGCCTTGGCCTCCCAAAGTGCTGGGTTTACAGGTGTGAGCCACTGCACCCAGCCCCATGTATCTTAATTTTTATGTAGGTATTATTTGAGAATTTGCAGAGTCAACTATGAAAACTTTTTTTTTTTTTTCTCCTGTGTTAGGATTCACAGCCCAGTTGAAAAATCTGCCTTCTTCACCCGTGTTCGGAAGCAATGTTGACAATGTTCTTCTCACAGCAGAATATCAGACATCTAATCGTTTCCACTTTAAGGTTGTAATTTGTCTATTTTATTTTTTAAGTTTTTTTTGAGAGACTTTTGTTCCCTATCTGATGACTGCAGTTACTACAAAAATAGAAAAATTTGTTACTGGAGGTATTTTTCTCTACTGTCATTATTAATCGGCACCTGTATGTTAAAGACATATACGGAATAGTCTTCCTTTAGTGTGACAAATGCAGGTAACACAAATGGAGGTAAGCCAGAATAATAACTTCCTGAATGTGTATTACAGTTTACTAGTGAGTTTGGCTTTCATTTATTTACTCTAGCTAACATGTGGAATGTGGTAGGAAGAAAACATAAGGGAGATCACAGCTTTCAATCCATCTTTGCAGATGTACTGTGTATGTCTCTGCCTAAAGACCAGCTTATGCCCAAAGGTGAACCCTTTGAATTTCGTAACATACTGAGTACATCTACCTTAGATATGAGGTCAGTTTGATCAGTACCTGATTCCAGTATCATAAGTAGGGATATTGGGAAGCTCTGACAAGTTTTTATTTTGGCTTTCCTTCTATTTCTGTCTCTGCACAGTTGACCGACCAAACCAATAACAGGTTTGAAGTACCCCATGAACATGTGCAGTCCTTTAGTGGAAATGCTGCTGCTTCTTTGACCTACCAAGTTGAAATCTCCAGAGAGCCATTTAGCATCAAAGTGACCAGAAGAAGCAACAATCGTGTTTTGTAAGTTTTGGAAACCTATCGAAGGATCAGAGTAGGAAGGTTACAGGGAGGTCTGTAAGCATGGAGAAGGGGGTGTTTCAACAATATTCCTGAAGATTGTGAGACCATTATTAGTGACCAGACCCTTTACCTTCTAAAGTATGTATTTTTTTCTGACTTTCCTTCTCTTTCTTCTGTTTGCACAATCTTTTTTTTTTCTCTTTAGTTTTCCCTTTATTTCCCTCCATCTATAATATATAATCAGCTGTCCACCAGTAAATATTTACTGAACATCTCCTATTGTAAGTATAGTGTTCTGGTCATGTGGTAGGCTGTCTGGTCTGGGAGTAAGAAATTTGCACATGGTCCCTTTCTTCAAGGAGTCCTAATCTCTTGTTGTCCATAGAAAAATGTCACAGGATGGCAAATGGGACTGAATGAATGGGGGCTATTGAGTCATTGAGATATAAAGGATGCTTTTCCAAACACTTACATTCTCTCCACACTGCTTGCTCACCCATCCTTGTGTTCTCCACCTGTGTCTAGGTTTGACTCAAGCATTGGGCCCCTCCTGTTTGCCGACCAGTTCTTGCAGCTCTCCACCCGACTGCCTAGTGCTAATGTGTATGGCCTGGGAGAGCATGTGCACCAGCAGTACCGGCATGATATGAATTGGAAGACCTGGCCCATATTTAACAGGGACACAACTCCCAATGGAGTAAGCTTTCAGATGGGTCCCTTTCCACTGAATATCATAGTCTCATTCTTGAAGGTCACCTCTAGTATTACAGTGTAGTGTTTAAGAGTAAGAGTCTAGAGTGGGACTACCTGGCTTTGAATTCTGGTCTTGCTACTCACCAGTTACATGGTTCTGGGTGTTACTTACCTCTCTGTATTCAGTTTCTTATCTATAAAATGGAAGTAATATCTCAATAGGGTAGTGGTGAGGATTAAATGGACTGATACATGTAAAGTATCTAGAAGAATGGCTGCCAGAAGGAAAGTGCTCAGTAAATGCCAACTCCTTCATATTTTTCCTAACCAGATATGGAGAAGATCTTATTAATATCTGTACTCTGAACAACAGTTGATTGTGATCACCATACTTTTAGGTTCCCCTTTAATCACCAACTTACCAGGTTTATCAAAATAGGATAAAGTCTCAGCTAAAACAATCATGTTTTGTATAAAGAATGATTGTGGTAGTGAAAGAATAGACAGAGTTTTGTCGTTTTATTTTATTTCCACTTTTGTTTGTTTTGACTGCTAAAATTGGAAATAACATTGTTTTCTGGATTTGGCAATACTCTGTTGTTCAGGGCCTTTCTTTTTCTTTTCTTCTTCCCTCTTTTGTTGAGATGGGATCTCACTGTTGCCCAGGCTGAAGTGCAGTGGCGCAACCATGACTCACTTTAGCCTCAACCTCCCTGGGCTCAGGTGACCCTCCCACCTCAGTGTCTGGAGTAGCTGAGACTAAAGGTATGTGTCACCATGCCTGGCTAATTTTTTTTTGCATTTTTTTGTAGAGACTGGTTTTTGCTATTTTGTTCAGGTTGATCTCAAACTCCTGGATGCAAGCAATCCTCTGGCCTCGGTCTCCCCTGAGTGCTGGGATTACAAATGTGAGCCGCTGTGCCTGGCTGGGCTTTCTTGACTAAACAGAATTAATGGATAGATGAAAGGAGATTACAGCAATAATTTATTAGTCAACTATATACATATATATATATATATATACACACACACACACACACACACACACATCACACACATACATATATGTGTGTGTATATATATATTTCTATTTAGCCATAGAGTCTAGAAAATATAATAATTTCTTGTTAGATAAAACCGAGGTCCAGAGAAGCCAAATTAATAGCTCAAGGCAAAAGAGTTTGTAAGAACAAGAATGGCCTGAACCCGGGAGGCGGAGCTTGCAGTGAGCTGAGATCACGCCACTCCTCTCCAGCCTGGGCGACAGAGTGAGACTCTGTCTCAAAAAAAAAAAAAGAAAAGGAAAAAAGAGTTTGTAAGAACAGAGGAAGAATCTTATCCCTTCTCTGTGTAATTTTAAGGCCAGGCTCTGTACTGTACATATGCCTATCAGAAAAGTAGAAAAGCTGTTGAGTCAGAGCAACTTAACGTAGGAATAATTGGTGACAATTGTTTCATTAGGGAGCCTCAGATCCTTGCTACTCAAAGTGTGTATGTAGCAGGGGAACCACCATGTGAGAAAGGTGAGTTTTCAGCCCCTTCTTCCATCTATTGAATTAAAATCTGCATTTAGTGCCAGGAGTAGTGGCTCACGCCTGTAATCACAACACTTTGGGAGGCCGAGGCATTTGGATCATTTGAGGTCAGGAGTTCAAGATCAACCTGGTGAAACCCCATCTCTACTAAAAATGCAAAAAAATTAGCCACGCATAGTGGCAGATAGTAGTCCCAGCTACTCAGGAGGCTGAGGCAGAAGAATGGTGTGAACCTGGGAGGTGGAGCTTGCAGTGAGCTGAGATCATGCCACTGCACTCCAGCCTGGGCAACAGAGCGAGACTCCGTCTCAAAAAAAAAAAAAAAAAAATTTAGCCAGGTGGTAGTGGCATGCACCTGTAATCCTAGCTACTCAGGAGGCTGAGGCAGGAGAATCGCTTGAGCCTGGGAGGTAGAGGTTGCGGTGAGCCAAGATCATGCCAGTGCACTCCAGTCTGGGCAACAGAGTGAGACCCTGTATGAAAAAAAAAAAAAAATCTGCTTTTAGATGCCCATGTAATTTGTGGATACGCCAAATTTTGAGAAACGCTTTTCCAGAGCAATAGTTATCAAATGTGACTACATGTTGGAGTTATCTGGGGAAATTAAAAAATAACAGCTATGTCTGCTTCTATCTCCAGGGATTCTGTTTTAATTGGTCTGGCATGCAGTCTAGGTTGAGAACTCCTGTTCTGGAGTCTCGAAGACAAGCCTAGACTAGAGCTCCATCTAGTTACCTGATTCATATTAAGGCATATTGATGGAGCTTAAGTCAGGTTAAGACAGGCCTCTTTGAGAGGGCAGCTTTTTTGAATTACGTTTTAAAAATTCCTATCCTCTCACCTTGTAAAAAACATCACAGCCTTCACATTCCTTCTGGATGAATGATCATAGCTGGCTCATTCTGTAAGAAAACAGGAGTTCACTTGGTTAACATCAACTAGATATAGACCCCATCTTTTAAAAATGTGTCTTTATGACCATGAATTTCCTGTCAATTAGTTGCATGATTAGGACTGATTTCCTAAACCAACCACACAGTGTGGTGCTGAGACTTCTTGGTTGTAAATTTTGGTTTTTAATTATCTTTCTGCAGAATGGAACTAATTTGTATGGTGCGCAGACATTCTTCCTGTGTCTTGAAGATGCTAGTGGATTGTCCTTTGGGGTGTTTCTGATGAACAGCAATGCCATGGGTAAAGGAATATTAATGGAAAAAACAAGCGCAAGAGTGATTTTCAGTCCCTTTCTTACAGCACTATGATAAAAGGAATGGATCCCTTTAAGAGTAACTGAGCCATAGTGTAGGGAGGGCCATATAGATTATCTAATTGTGCTATCTCTACTTCATTACCTGTTGATCCATGGTAGCCACGAGTAGGGGATTTTCTCCCAGCTTATGATTTTCCTGAATCTGGTGGCCTCTGTTGGAATATTTTCTATTATCAAGTTGAGGGAGCTAACCCTTCCCTATAATTTACTCTGAGATAGTTTCCAGCAATGTGTTCTCCATCGTCAGCCTTTTCGTCAGTAGATCCCAGTGGCAATGAATTGCCACAGGGGAAGAGAAGATGTATCAGAAGCTCCCAGGATTGATGGTGGGCATAGGGTATTGATCAATACCTCTTCTCAATTGAGAGTCATTGATTCAATCAGTGCTCCTCAAAGTGTGGTCCCTGATTGGGTCACAGACTGTTTCAGGTCTATAGTAAGATGAGTACAGAAATGGCGAGTAAGCAGTGCTGTAGCCTCCACATGCACACATGAATCTTTTTCTAGTAATTCATTTTCATGTTGTTTTATGAAAATATCAGCTTGCAGTGAAATGGAAATTAAACAAAATAAAGATCTGATTCTCCAACACAGATATCTGAGAAACACTCTAAATGATCTAAAATGATTCTAGGACATCTAAGAGATGAATCTAAGATGATTCTAATAGAATCTAAGATGATCCTAAGGTACTTGAAATGCCAAACAACCTAAGAATAGACTGAGATAATATATTACAAGGACTGTACAGTTTTAGATAGGTGAAAGGAACCAGAAAATAAAATGAGTCAGACTTAGTGGGAGAGGCCACAAGATCCTAGATACTCTGTATGAGTTGTTCCTATGACCAAAGAGTACATTGCAATATTTCTTGAGGCATTTTATTCCTGGATACAAATCAGTGTAATGACACAACTTGAGAATGGTGATTGGCACATAGAGGGATTTTGAATTTATGGCACAATTTCTGACTTTTTTTTTTGGTTTGGCTTTTGTTTGGTGTGAGATTTACTGAGGATAGTTATGTCCGTGTCTAGTTGAATTATATTCTCACAATAATGATAGGGTATGTGGTGGAACATGTTCTGTGGTTGTGAAAGTCAGAGAGGAAAAGCTTTTCCTCTAACCTCTTAGGGTTAATTCTTGGGAGCCTGCAAATTAAACTGGCAAAAAAGGTAGATTAGCAATAGAAAAGACAGAATTTATTTACACATGTAATGCGTATACACACAGGAGTTCTCAGTGATGAGTAACTCAAAGCAGCGATTAGAACTTGGGGCTTCTATACCATCTTAATTAATAGGTGAAAGGGAAGGAGGGAAGATGCTTAGGAGAGAACAAATGACGTTTTGGAAAGATAAATGGGCCCTTAGAAGATAGGTAGGAGGATGAGATAGTCTTGTGACACTGTCTATCTGGGAATGGTGCCTGTTGTCTCAGAAGAGATTAGAGGTACTCCTTGGTGCAGATTTATGACAATTGCTTTTTATTGAGTTTTTTTGGGAGGCTGTGCTTTTAGACACATCAGGGATTTCAGTAACGTAAATGCCTTCAGTCTAAAATAATTTTTTTTTTATGTCACAGTGGCTTATTCTGGACCCCTTCATGAGCCTGGCTGCTTTTTCCCCAGAGCCTGGGGCCTGGCACAAGGCACTAAGACACTCCAGTCAGTATTATTAAAATCTGTCACAGAAAAAATGCCTTGGCTGCCATGTGCTGTGAGGGTGGACTTGGATGGTCAGGGTTTGTCCCTTAGTATTCAAGATGTGAGACACTAGGGTCACTTTGTTCATGTTCACATGGTTAATGATCCTGCATTATTTTAAAACTTGGTAGTTGCTATTCAGTAATCAATTCTGATTTTCATTTTCTTCATTTTTAACCTTTCAAGAGGTTGTCCTTCAGCCTGCGCCAGCCATCACTTACCGCACCATTGGGGGCATTCTCGACTTCTATGTGTTCTTGGGAAACACTCCAGAGCAAGTTGTTCAAGAATATCTAGAGGTAAACTTAGGATGTCGAGATTGTGACTGAGGAAATCCTAAACAGCAAATATTTTATAAAAGTAGATTTCCTGTGCAAGTGTGACCCACAAAATCTGCTGTTACAAATTTCAGATATTAAAGAACAGATTTCATATATGCAATGGAAACTTGCTGTATAGCATTTTTATGTTATAAGAACATGAGAGAATATAAAGATGCCCCAAACATGGCCCTACCCTCAAACATTTATGAAGGGTTGGAAAAATAGAATAACATTCTAACATTAATGAATCAGTGCATTGGGAAATGGACTATGTTTGGTGCTCTGAAAGCAATGCTTCAAAAACTTTTTATTAAGAACAGAATATTTGCTTATTTTCACTTCACATATGTCTTTCAGCTTATTGGGCGGCCAGCCCTTCCCTCCTATTGGGCACTTGGATTTCATCTCAGTCGTTATCAATATGGAACCTTAGACAACATGAGAGAAGTCGTGGAGAGAAATCGCGCAGCACAGCTCCCTTATGTAAGCAAGGTTTTCAATAGTTCTCCAAAAGTAAAGAAATTTCCTTGAAGAAAAAGAACAACTATTTGTATTTTCTCTCCCTGAGTTTAATTGATTTATTTATTTGGTAATGAAAGGAATTTTAGATACTCAGAATACTAGACTTTTTTTTTGTTGGACGAATCATTTTTTGAAGGAACCATAGTTCTTTATAGTATGAAATAGACTAGGAGACCACAATTATGTGTTGGGAGGTAATCTGTTTTGTCTCTATTTTCTTATCGTGTATTTTATTAGTAAACATTTTTTGTGCTTACTGTATTGACTACATTTTACAGGTGTTTTTATTTGAGTTTTCAAGGCATTTGTCTCTTCAGCTTGAATTGTAGCATTTTAATGCTTCTCAGTAGGGATTTTCTTGCCTTACGCGTGTTCTTGGTTTGTTTTGACTCAAAAGTGTCATGGCAGGAACTTACCATAAAAGTTGTATCATAATTTTAGAAATTCCTCTAAGATTCTGGCATAAGATTTAATGTCTAAATTCTTAGGTTCATAGGTTTAGTGTCAGGTCATGAATGATGCAGATTCCCAGTCTCCCTACCTATGTTTTAACAGATGTTTTAAAGAGGAATTGAGGAAGCAGAGTAGTTCTAGACCCCATGAATTTAGCTCAAAATAATTATATTACTGGAAGGACTATGAGCCATCTGGGTTAGCATCATTTTTTTTTTTTCACAGATAGTAAATTGAGGCTGTCAGGGGAAATAACATGACCAAGACCACATAGATAATTGATGACAGAATGAATACTGCATGACTACATGAATGTGAAAAATAATACAACAAGTTTCAGGTCCATGTGTTTTTACGTTAGTATTTTGATTACTATTAAATTGGGAATGAGCAGAATTTGCCTTTCTCTGTAGTGTGGTCATTTCACAATTGAAACCGAGCTTCAGCAGACATTTTGTAATTTGGCAGAAAGTTCATAAATATGAAGTGTAAAAGAAAGTGCTTAACGGAATTGAGATTCAAAAAGCCTAGGAATTGAGGAGATGGGGGAAGCAGAAAGTCAGGGCAGATTAAGACGTTTGGGTCAATGAATCCACTCTCAGGCTAGATGCGGGTCCCACTACTCATTCTCCAGCACGACGTGGCTTTATACATGTGGGGGAGCTGAGGCAGGCAGATCACAAGGTGAGGAGTTCAAGCCCAGCCTGGCCAACACAGTGAAACCCCGTCTCTACTAAAAATACAAAAAAAAAAAAAAAAAAAAAAGATTAGCTGGGTATGGTGGCAGGTGCCTGTAATCCCGGCTATTCGGGAAGCTGAGACACGAGAATCACTTGAACCCAGGAGGTGGAGGTTGCAGTAAGCCGCTATCGTGTCACTGTACTCCAGCCTGGGTGACAGAGCTGGACTCAGTCTTGAGTAAAAAACAAACAAACAAACAAAAACAAAAAAAACCCCCACAAAACTCCATTTAAGATTAGAAATCTCATTTAATATTAGAAAACCAGAGGAACTAGTTTTCAAGCCCAGATCTCTAACATCATAGTGGCCATCTCTTTTTTTATGCGATTTTCCTTACATGTAGATAGACATTTTCTTTTTAAGTGATCCCGGAAATGAAAGAATTGGACTATTACTGCTGCCTAGTGGTGTGAGATGTGAAAGGGAGTGTTTAGACAGGGAATTGAACACTATTACCTGAGTTCAGTATACATGTCAAAATCTGTCACTTTAAGTGAACAAAAAGGTATAATATGGACATGTAATAAAACATTTTTGTGCTTTGAATGGCTAACTTGGAATGTACCTATGATATTGGGTACTATTGGGCGTGAAATTTAATAAGAGATGCAAAGGGAAAAGCTTAGTAGTCTCTAGAATAATCCTCTTCTCTCCCCTGCTCTATTCCCTTGGAGACAAACCTAGGTGGTAGAGAAGGGTACATTTTATTCTGGGCTTCACTATGTTTATACAGGTAAAATTGGGATAGCATAAACAGCAAAGATGTGGGGTAGAAGCGAAGTAACAAAATAAAATGAGGGAGATGTGGGAGAGAGGCAGTCTCTTCCCTTCTTTATTTTGTGAATAAGGTGAAATTTAGGTCATTTCTTAGGTGGATATGTCTGATTGTCTTAGGGGTTTGTCATAATTGGTGTTGTTTGCTTGATTGGTTTTTAATGCCAGAGTGCCAGGCAAGGATAGCATGATGCAGTTAACCTGATGGCAGGGATGAGGCCAAGCCCTAGGGAACCAACCGGTCATGTGTTTTTGAAATCACCATTGGAAAAGAGGCACTCAGCTTCCAGGAACTGATTAAGAACTCTGTTTAGAGCCCAGAACAGAGTTGTTGTTTATCCTGAATAATCACAGTGAAAATTTGATTTCGTTTTACCATGGAAATTTCTAGGCGCTAATTGTGGACTTTGTATATTCTTTCAGGATGTTCAGCATGCTGATATTGATTATATGGATGAGAGAAGGGACTTCACTTATGATCCAGTGAATTTTAAAGGCTTCCCTGAATTTGTCAGTGACTTACACAAAAATGGACAGAAGCTTGTCATCATTGTGGTACGTACTGCCCTCTTTCCTCCAAATTAGGTATTTGCTCCTCCGTTTCATACACCCATCTCCTTTGCTTTCTCCCCAAGTTCCCAGTCTCCTTTCAGTGCCTCCAGCTTCCAGTTGGTTTCTTCATTGTATTCTTCCTCTTTTTAGGATCCAGCCATCTCCAACAACTCTTCCTCAAGTAAACCCTATGGCCCATATGACAGGGGTTCAGATATGAAGATATGGGTGAATAGTTCAGATGGAGTGACTCCACTCATTGGGGAGGTAACTTAATGGGAAGGCTGGAGGCGGTAGAGGGGCTGCATAGGGGTGTGTGAATGTGCGTGTGTTTGTGCATGTAATTGTTTTATTGTACATTTTCAAAATATTTATGTATTCTGGGAATAAATTCTCCTCTCCCCTTTTGTGCCCGAGTGCATGCCTGCCATCCTAGATTTTTGATTCCCTTCACAGCCAAGTCCCTTTAAACAACAGCTCACACACTGAGTGTCCACTTTCTCACCTCCCACACACTCTGCAGCTGACTGTGGCCTCCTTTCTCCCCCCATCACTTCCCTGACACTGCTCTGGCAAAAAACACCCATTACTTTCTCATTGGTAAATCCAGCGGAACTGTTTCATGCCTCTTCTTACTCAATTTTCCTGCAGTATTTGACAAGTGTACCCACTCTTTCTCAAATGTTTGTTTGTCCTTGTTTTTTCAGGAAGGTGTTATCTGCTTGTTCACTTCTAAGGTCTCTGATGACCTTTTCAGAGTGTAGTGTCTGGGGGAAATTGGATAGGAAAGAAAGAGAAAAGTGAATGATGTTAGAATCCACAGCTTATAATGGACTAGCTGAAATTTACACAGTGCTCTTCCCCCATTTACTATTCCCAGAATTAAGAACAAAAAAAGTGTGGAGAGTTAAAGATGACTAAGTTAGACAATGCCTTTATCCACAAATTTATTCATTAAGGACTTAAACATTTTTTGAAATGCATTTTTCTTCAAGTGACCCTGGCATTTATTTTAAATATTCTGAGCACTCCACCTTCCTAACTAAATAGGATGTGTTCCTGGGTACCTCGGTTGCTGTGATCATGTTAGGAATTTCTTTGCAAAGTACTTTATTTTATTCTATATTTGTTTAATTTACTCTTATCAGTGTTTTTCTTTTTCTCCTGAAGGTCTGGCCTGGACAAACTGTGTTTCCTGATTATACCAATCCCAACTGTGCTGTTTGGTGGACAAAGGAATTTGAACTTTTTCATAATCAAGTGGAGTTTGATGGAATCTGGATTGTGAGTTGTTTACACTTGGATTATTGAGTGACAGATATTCAGATTGTGTATATCTGTATCTGTAACTTTGAGTCACAGAGCATAGGGAGAGGAGGAGGAGGAGAAGAAAGGAAGTATAGCAATCATTCTCAATATTCACTATCTTTCTATTCAAATAATCTTACTAAAACACATAGCTTAGAATAAAAATCAAATTGTTAGAGCTAAAAGGAAACTCAGAAATTTTTTCCCAAGTCTAGCTCTTTTTTTCTTTTCTTTTCTCCCTTCCTTCCTTCCCCCCTTCCTTCCTTCCCTCCTTCCTTCCTTCCTTCCTTCCTTCCTTCCTTCCTTCCTTCCTTCTTCAAAGGAATGAGCTGAACTCAGAACAGGTCATGTACTCCTTACCTTGTTGCAAAGTATACAAATTGTTCAATTGCTAGTTCAAGGCTCTTCCATTTGGACATGTTGAACAAATTGATCACAGTCAAAGCACTCAGGTGCATGAACAAACTATGCCTGTGGTAAAGAAAAATGTCTCATATGATGTCAGGTGAAAGAAAGTAACCCAGCCGAGGGTTAGCAAAATTTAGGGAGCTCCAGAGTTGAAACTTTTTCTTTTTCTAACAGAACTGTAGAAAATTCAAACAATACAGAGAGTTAAAAGATAAAAGCAAAATCCTCTGAAATTATAGCAACCAAAGACATTTATTATCGATATGTTAGAATGCATCTCTTTAGACCCTCATGTGCTCTCTCCCTCCTTTTCTCTCTGTGTATGTATGTTTATATGTATTTTTATGTGTACGTATTTACAGTTATATTTTGATATATGGAAAATGTATAAGTTGAAACATGTCATCATATAAATTGAAATTTTTTTCACCTGGTGTGTTTAGGAATTGTTCATTTTCAACAGTTATAGACATATTTGAAGAAATGTTAAGAACCTTCTTCATGAAGCCTTCAGTGGGTAGACAAGAACACCCACTCTATTCCATATATATAAATACCCCCTTAAAATATCTGGAATAATTTATCTGATTAATTAAAAAAAGACACCATCCGTACATCATAAGATAACATGTTACTTTTTCTTAATAGTTTTTGCTCTTCGTCTTGCAGGATATGAATGAAGTCTCCAACTTTGTTGATGGTTCGGTCTCAGGATGTTCCACAAACAACCTAAATAATCCCCCATTCACTCCCAGTAAGTCTTGGTGGTCAGCAGATTAAAGTAGCAATGTGTATTTCATATTATAAATTTGTAAGGACAGATCTGAAAAATTTGACAAGGGAATTTGTTCATAAGTGTGCACAGAAAAAGAAAAATGTGGGTAATATAAGGAAAACTAGGAAGGAAAATAAAAACATGCTATGCTTTCCTAAAAGAGGCACAAATTCAAAAGGGGCAATGTAGTACTTCTACTGATAGTCAAAGCTATTTCTAGGGAAGATCTAGAGCGGATATGGTGTAGAGGCTAGAGGCTAGTGGTAAGTTTATGTCATTCTCAAGTGTACACCCGCAGGCCAGGGTTTACTAGAGAGACACCAGGTAAACAGCCTTAGTCTTAAGGTGAGGGTCATGTCTGACATGTCCACAGTGTGAAGAACTGAGCCACAGGATGAAAAGACAGAACTCGTGACTTGGGAGGTCAAAGTCAGTGAACCTGATGATATCCAGCTTTGACTGAACTTTGGACAACACTATCTCTTAGGGTGTGGCCTTGGAATCATAGCATTGGCCATAGTTTGAAGAACGCTGGAAGTTCAAGGATAAATTATATCTTGATTGAGAAAGGAAAAAACTGCTAAGATGATAATAACTTATGAAGGCTTCAATATGGTGAGAAGAGAGGAAATTGGGGCAGGTAGCGTAGAATCAAATGCTGAGGGTCTTGGATGAGAGGCTAAACAGTTCATATTTTATTCTTTTGGTGTTAGAAGCTACTTTCTCTCTTAGTAAGAGAGAAGCATGGTGGTCAGATGGTTTTGGAAATTTGAACCTGGCATTAATATATAGTGTGAACTAGAAATAGATACCTGGGAGGTAAATAAGACATGATGAAGCTACTGCAATAGTTAAGATCCACAGATAATGTGGATCTCAACCAGAGTGGTGCAATGGGAGCAGAGAGGAACAAATGAATACAGGAGAGACTGGTAATCATTCTCTAAAATATATGATCAGGGGAGAGAAGGAGTCAGAAATTAATTTACACTTTCATTCAGTATTTCTATTCTTGGACCGCTTTACTTAGCTCAGTTTGGAGAATTCAGATTGAACCTCAGGGCTGACTGAATCTTCTTGCTTCCGAGTGTCTGCCTCTAATCACATGAGAGCTTGGTGGGAGGATGTGTGTGAGTCAGCAGAATTCATTTATATGTCAGAGAAACTACTCCATGTGGATAGCGTTCTCATAGTGAGGGAGCAGTGTGACTGTCTACAGGATGCCCACAAGAGTGCCTGCCTGGGGGGCTGTCATGTCGGATTGTGTGATAGTCAAGGAGCAGGAAATGTGCAACTTAGGCTGTCGCTGATTGATCCCACTTTGGTTTCAGGAGTCCTGGATGGGTACCTGTTCTGCAAGACTCTCTGTATGGATGCAGTGCAGCACTGGGGCAAGCAGTACGACGTTCACAATCTGTATGGCTACACCATGGCGGTTGCCACAGCAGAGTAAGACCACTGTGGCTACGACCCGCTAATTATTGAATATAAAGAATATATATATGTTTTTAATTCTTGGAGATTATGGGGCTAATGCATAAAATTTCTTAAGACAAAACAAAACATATTTAATGATACAGAATGCTCCCAACAGGGACTCTAATTGTACTGAAAGGGAGTTGGAAGAGAGTGGGTTATTCACTTTTAATGTCTTTGGTATTGTTTCTGTATCCCATGGACTGAGACAAGCTAAGATCTCACACTGGCTCCTTAAATCTCTCTCCCTTTCTAGAGCTGCCAAGACTGTGTTCCCTAATAAGAGAAGCTTCATTCTGACCCGTTCTACCTTTGCGGGCTCTGGCAAGTTTGCAGCACATTGGTTAGGAGACAACACCGCCACCTGGGATGACTTGCGATGGTCCATCCCTGGCGTGCTTGAGTTCAACCTTTTTGGCATCCCAATGGTGAGTTGCTACCTCAAGTTCTCTTATGAACCTGAATTCCCAGGTAGCCTCATTCTAGAAAGTTTTCAAGCCGCAAAGCTCCCCTCTCCTGCTTGCCATGGCTGGGAATTTAATGTCTTGAGAGCATGTGTTTCATCCACATCAGCAAGGCTTTGATACCATACCATTCTTTCCTGTACTGCCTTATGAAGACAGAAGGTGCAACTTTGATCTTTCTATTAAAGTATAACACATGTAACATACTTTATACAGAAAAGTGTATGTATCCTTAAGAATACAGCTGATGAATTTCACCAACTGAACACTTCTGTGTATCTAGTGCCGAGATGAAGAAGTATAACATTGCCAGCACCCTACAGGCTTTGGCATTTTTTAGTTAAATCCAACATATTTATGAATTGAGCTCTTAGAATGTTCAAGGTCTTGAGCAGAGTAGGCATGGTGAGAGGGGAAGGAAAGCATAAATATAGTAAAGATGTACCTCCTCTTTGCCCCAAGGGTTTGCAGTTTAGTAAGAGGAGACATGTGTGTAAACAAATAATTATGACAAACTAGGGTAAAAAGACCAACAGGGACATATGAGTTAAATGTTATGGGAGATCCCGAGAAAGGGTTTTATCTGACAAAATTATGAGGGACAAAAGGAATCAAGGCAGGGAGTCAAGAGACACTTCATGGAAAAGATGACATTTGAGATTAACCTTGAAAGGTGAGTATTTTTTCATCTGACTAATGAGGGGGGAAGTTCATTTTAACACTGAGAAATAAAAGTGAGCACAAACAGTAGAAGGGGATTATTTGATGTATCTATGAGGATTGGTGTGTGGGACTGGAATGATAAGTGATGCTAAAAAGATGGGTTGGAACCAGGTTTTAAAGATCTAAAAGGATGAACAGCAAGGAAGTCCTAGAGATTTTTTAATAGGTGAGTGACATGGTCAGAGTTAGGCTTTAGAAAAATAATGCTGATAGTAGTGAGGTCAAAATAATAATATCAGCAGTATTAGGTACTATGCATCCAAAAGCTCTCATATGTAAAGTGTATTACTTTCATTATCTCACTCATTTACTAAATGCCTGTGTAGTAATTTAGTACTCACTGACAAAATGAGGAAATTGAGGCACAGAAGGATTGAGTAACTTACTCAAAGTCATCCAGTATTCAAGAGTGGACACAGGCTATACCCGAATTTTGACCACCCTCCTAGCCTTCTCAGTAGGAAGTTTAAGCAAGGTTTAGTTGGGAGGTCCCTGGTGGAAAGCAAAGGAGGGTGGTGGAAGGAAGTGAGGTATACCTGTTGTCTGTGTGTCCTTCCAGGTGGGTCCTGACATATGTGGTTTTGCCTTGGATGCCCCTGAGGAGCTCTGTAGGCGGTGGATGCAGTTGGGTGCATTTTATCCATTTTCTAGAAATCACAATGGCCAAGGCTTCAAGGTAAGGCTCCTAAGAAATAGAGTCAGAATGAATTTGGCGTACATTAGGACTAGATCTGTCTGCATCCTTACCAAGAGATCTGCTGAACCAGCCTCTTACCTGGTCTTCACTTACTCTGATTTGCACCATCATGTGCAATTAACCAGAACCTGTGCTGTATCATCGAAATGCCCAATGGCCTTAGCCTGTTATTTACTGCTGCATTCAAGGAAATGGCGTGTCTGTAAAGGTCTTTCATCAAACTTCTGTACACTTTATTTATATTGTTTGCTTTTAAATAAGAAGCAGACAAGGAAATACTTCAAAATTATTTAAATTGCAGCCTCCCAAGAGAGGAATCTTAAAGAATGAGGGAGGCAGGATGAATCGAAAACCCAAGGAGAGACCCTTACTTGGTACTGCTCAGAAGCGAGGTTTGCAACCTTGGCCTCTGTCATTCAGGAGGGAAATTCTTGGTTGTAATGAATGAGGTCTGGAATTCTGCAGGTGCTTCTGATATTCTGCAGCCAAACCACAACTGTAAACTCCTATTTCCTCCCAGGACCAGGATCCTGCCTCCTTTGGAGCTGACTCCCTGCTGTTGAATTCCTCCAGGCACTACCTTAACATCCGCTATACTCTATTGCCCTACCTATACACCCTCTTCTTCCGTGCTCACAGCCGAGGGGACACGGTGGCTAGGCCCCTTTTGCATGAGTAAGTTCACCTAACCTCCTCAAATTTATTAATGCATCTGGAATGACATTGACTATATCATCAAATATCGGAGTGAAAACTGAAACAATTCGGGCAGTTATTCATATCTATCTATATCTATATCTGTAATCTATATATCTCTATTCATTTATCTATCTAACTGGAATACCTAGTTGGTATTTGTAAACCTCGCCTGTTCCATTTTGGTGAGAGAATTAGACTAAAAGTCATGGGACTACAGGTCTTTTCTTTGTTCTGCCGCTCACTAACTCACTCTATATCTTAGGGGAATCATTTTTTCCTTAGTTTCTTCAGTCTTAATTTAAAGGATTTGAAGTCTTGACTGTGGTGGTCTCATCTGTAATGCACTATAATGCCAGAACTATGTTCAAGCTATAGGAATGAGCCTATAATATAAATACAAATGAGGCCATTATAAAGGATTTTTAGAATTTCAGAATTCTTATTTCTCAGGCAATGAACATCTCTAATTTAATTCTAAAACAAGGCACTTAAGAGTATTTTCTTGTCAAAATACAGTCAACTCCCTTATGTGGGTGACATATGAGGCCCTCAGGCACATATCAAGCTATCATATATTCATTATTTTGGGAAGTTTTGTCTGTTCATGAAATTTCTTGTTAAAAGCAGATATCCTGAAAGAGAAAAAAATAAAATGTTAAATTATCTGGTATATTTTATGATCAGATCCAATTTCTTGATAGTCAGCTGAAGTTATGAAATGTATTGATTATTTAACTTAATTTTTTAATTTTAAATTTTTGTGGGTATATAGTAGTTGCATATATTTATGAGGTATATGAAATGTTTTGACATAGGCATACAATGTGAAATAAGAACATTATGGGAATGGGGTATCCATCCCCTTGAGCATTTATCCTTTCAGTTATAAAGAATCCAAGTACACTCTTTAAGTTACTTTTAAATGTACAATTAAGTTATTATTGACTATAGTCACCCTATTTTGCTATCAAATGGTAGGTTTTACTCATTCTTTTTAACTATTTTTTTTTGTATCTGTTAACCATCTTGACCTCCCTCCCAGCCCCTCACTATCCTTCCCAGCCTCTGGTAACCATCCTTGTACTCTCTGTATCCATAAATTCTTGGTTTTTAGATCCCACAAATAGGTGAAAACATGTGATGTTTGTCTTTATATGCCTGGCTTATTTCATGTAACATAATGATCTCCAGTTCTATCCATGTTGATGCAAATATCTAGATCTCAACTTACTTTTTTTAAAAAGGAGGGATATGGAAAATAGAATTACAGCCTGAGACCTGCCTAGCATACATACTAGAATAGAAGCATCTGTTTATCCTGAGGGAATAGGAGACATAAGCTGGGGAAGGAGAATCTGTCTAGGGGTGCAGAGGGGCTTGAGTAGGTGTCACAGAATAATTTGGGAGGTTTGCGCAGGCAGGCGGCCTGTATGCTTTCAACAGGTTGTGAGTAGAACTGCGACAAATCTCATTGGCAGTGGCTCAAATCTCAGTGAGCTGTCTCTCTGGTCTTCAGGTTCTACGAGGACAACAGCACTTGGGATGTGCACCAACAGTTCTTATGGGGGCCCGGCCTCCTCATCACTCCAGTTCTGGATGAAGTAAGTGTTCCCACAGAGATACACTAGGGATCTCCACTTCTGTTCCTGCTGCCCTGCAAATTCCTCTCTCCTCCTTATTCCAAACTCATTTCTGACATCTGTGACTGAGTCAGCCATGAAGAGAGTGTGCTAGGTTTTGAGAAGCTAGACATCTGGTAATTACACATTTTTCTTTCTAGAATTTTTTTTCCCTCGATCAAGTTCCCAACCAGTTTAGAAGCATCTACTGGAAACTCTAGATTTAAAAGTTATGTTAGGTTGTTCTTGCATTGCTATAAAGAAATTCCTGACACTGATTAATTTACAAAGAAAAAAGATTTCATTGGCTCACAGTTCTGAAAGCTTTACAAGAAGCATGATGCTGGTATCTGCACAGCTTCTAGGGAGGCCTCAGGAAGCTTACAGTCATGGAGGAAGGGGAGCAGGGATGTCACATAGCAAAAGCAGGAACAAGAGAGAGAGTGGGGGGAGTTGCCATGCACTTTGAGATGGAGTCTCACTCTGTCACCCAGGCTGGAATGCAGTGGCACAATCCCAGCTCACTGCAACCTCCAACTCCCAGGTTCACGCGATTCTCCTGCCTCAGCCTCCCGAGAAGCTGGGATTACAGGCACCTGGCACCATGCTCGGCTAATTTTGTATTTTTGTAGAGATGGGGTTTCATGTTAGCCAGGCTGGTCTCAAACTGCCAACCTCAGATGATCCAGCTGCCTCGGCCTCCAAAGTGCTGAGATTACAAGCATGAGTCACTGTGCTCAGCTGCTGCGCACTTTTAAACAACCAAATCTTATAAGAATTCACTCACTATCACCAGGACAGAACCAAGGGAATGGTGTAAACCATTCATGAGAAATCCGCCCTCATGATCCGGTCACCTCCCTCCACACTCCACCTCCAACACTGGGGATTACATTTCAGCATGAGATTTGGGCAGAGACAAACATCCAAACTATATCAGGAGTGGTCCTATTTGTTTTTGGATTCTCATAGCAGATCCTGACTTGCTCCATGATGCAGAAACAGGATGGAGCAGTCCCAACACTCACTCTAAAGTCAGGCGGATCGGGATGTGATTGTTGTCTCTGCCACTTTGAGCCTGTGTGATCAGGGGTGACAGTTGTACTGGCTTCTTATCTGTAGAGGTGTAATAATAATAATAATAGTACCTACCATTTGGGAGTGTTGGGAAAATTGAATGATATAATCATGTAAAGCTGGAATGTTTGTCACCACACATGTTTTATTATTATTATTATTCCTAATGTGGCTACGTTTGGGATTTCTCTCTGGGTTGCCAAGTTACAGCTTCTATTATTTGTATTAGAGGAGAAGCAGAAGAAAGGCATAATAACAGAGGATGGAAAGGGCATTCCTGCCCTCTCTGTGTATGATTAAGAAGTTCCCTAGATAATAAAAAGAAATCCATTTTATTTCCCTCAGGGGACACTATACTGTTTTAATTTCAGGGTGCAGAGAAAGTGATAGCATATGTGCCTGATGCTGTCTGGTATGACTACGAGACTGTGAGTAGCTTTGGCTTTTCTTCTACTCCTTAAGACTGTAGCTGCAGCTGCATAGACAAGTTACCTTTCCTGAGAGAGGAACATCCATCTACCTGCTGAGGAGTATTTTGGTAGTGTTTTCTGTAATTTCATAGCAGAACCTGGGTAAAGTCAACCTAAATCCCTAACATCAGTCATGATGAAATGTGAAAAAATACTTTCATATACTTTATTCAGCAATAAGATAGAGGCTGACATAGTATCTCATAAATGAATATTGGAGGAACTGATGGACAATGTGAGCTTGGTCAGGAATCAGATTATTTGTTTAGAACTCTCAGTTTATATAATATTTATCAAATAGCCTCAGCATGGCATAAATGTTTTCACAAACCCCCAACTGGTGGCAGAACACGTTATTCCTGATTTTTTTCCTTCTGTTGTTTGATTGCCTGGCTAGACTGTAATTCAACTAATTGGAAAAGGGAGAGAATTGTGGATCACTCGGCACGTAGATAATCAGTGGAGGGCAATATGCTGTCATGCCAATATGTTTGATTTATCTGCATGCATCAGGGGAACCAAGTGAGATGGAGGAAGCAAAAAGTCGAGATGGAACTTCCTGGAGACAAAATTGGACTTCACCTTCGAGGAGGCTACATCTTTCCCACACAGCAGCCAAATACAACCACTCTGGCCAGGTATAGCATGGCTGGAGTGTCCTTTAAGAATTGATATCCTTCCTGAAACCCTTTGAATTTCTTTTTGAAACTAACAGCCGGGTGGTCAGCCTTTTTTGTTTGGCCAGGACTGTTGCAGTTTTAGCACCAAAAGTCCCTTCCCTTGGGATGCTTCTTGATTCTGGGCAAACCAGGTCAGTTGATCCCTCTGTCTGCCTTGGCCACACTGTGCATCCGTGTTTCTTTACTCTTGACTCACTTGTTCTCTTTTCTAGAGAGTCAAGATTCAATTTCCACCCTCCTAGAATTTCAACTTCATATTTCTTTTCTCCCATTAAGTTTTCTTTCTTGTGATTCAAATATTACCTTCTGCAAACCTCAAATCTCCAAGTCACTGACTTTTCCTTTATACTTAATTGATTCCAAAATAATAGATTCCATCTGTACTAAAGAGGTACACATTTATATCTTCATGCGTTTGAGAGTATTAGCCTACTTGTCTTTAATAGACTAGGAGTTCTTTGGAAGCCAGAAACCTGTCTTTTCTTTTGAACTTCTCTTACTGCTTTAATTTTCCAAATTGTAGACTTTTTATGATGCTAATGGAAAATATCCCTAAATCCAACACCAGTTGGCTTCCTTTTTCGAATTGTTCACTTTCAAGCTGTTCTGCACAGTGATACCAAATTGATTTTTCCAAAATGAAAATCTCGACTGGTTGCTCCCAGGCTTTAAGTCCAAAGTCTTCTATTAATAGGGTATTTAAAACCAATCACAACCTGGTTACATGTTACCTTAACAAGTCTTATCTCCTGCCATACCTTCATGTACATACAGACCAGCTATTCCAAAAGCCTGCTATTTCCCAGACATACCTATGTATTTTACTGCATTTGGGCTTTTGAATTTATCCTTTCCAACATCTTTGCCCTGGTGTATTCTTAATGACCCAAATGAAACTTACATTTCAGTAGCAAGAAATCTTTCCCTAATCTTCCAGCGGAGGAAGCACTGCCACGTTCAAATTTCTGGTCATTTCATATATATATTGCTCCTTAGAAGATTTTGTCTTCCTTAATACTGTTAGCATTTCAATAATAGTTGTATACTCTGTGCTAGAAAATTTTATTATCTGAAATGTTTAGGGGAATCTAAGTCTATTGTTACTTACCTTTGCTGACTTTCTTTCATGTTGACTTATTACCTTGTGTGCTTGGTGATCTTATTTTTTTTAAGCTATGATAATCTTATAAATGTAGGTCTCATTCCTCCAGAGATGATTTGCCTTCTCCTCTGTTTGTAAGCCAAGAATTGCTTCCAACTGGCATTACGTTAGCTTCCTTTAAGGATCCCGGCTTCATGTGGGAATCAGAGGTTCACATTCTCTACCTTGGATTGCTAGGCTTAGTAGCCCAGTTTTAACCTTGCTATGGGAATTTGCTGCACGGAGATTCTCGGTTTTGCTTACTAAGCACCCTTTTAGTTTTAGCTCAGTGTTTTGTTATCCTGTTATTGTTTTGGTCTCTTGGATATATTTCTTACTTTCTTGCAAATCCAACAATATTTTAACAGGAATATGTGTTGTAATTTATCTAGAATCAGGGAATATTTTACTGGGTAAGTCTCCAGAAGAATATCCAGTCCACCATATTTCTGGAACTGTGGTTCTGGACTCCTAGAATATCTTAACTTTTGTGTTGTGTTCACTGTCTGCCTCCATTTTTTTAATGAATGTGCCTAATTTTTCCGGTAATATTTAAGGTCATTCAGGTCAGGACTTGTGATTTATTAATTTTTGTATCTCATTGACTTCCTAGAAATGACTGCTACTCAATACATGAATATTTAATGAAAGCAGATGATTTTGTTGATAATAAAAACTAACTCTTGTATAGTGAAAGGCTGAACTGTGAAATAATACAATGGAGAATGTGAGTCCAGTGACAGACAGAGAAGAAACAAGAAGAGCAGGAAACTTGGAGGTTGCCTAGAGGAGTGACAGAATGAGGAGAGATTCCAAATAAAAATTTCTCTCTCTCCCCCTCTTCCTCTCTGTCTGTCTACTTTACCATGTCTTTGAGTAATGTTTTGTGTTTCTTATTCTAAATTATAAAGTAGATCATTAGAATGATTTGTTTTTCTTTCAAAAGAAACTAATACCTGATAATCAGATAAGTTACTACTAAATAGATGGGCCTTATTGTGTGTTGTTGGTTTCTGGGTATAAATGGTCCTTAGGCAGGTGAAACTGTATCTTCCTCACAGCACTGGACACTTCTCCTGAGGGCATCATTGCTAAAATGACTGAACCAGTTATTGCCTAAGATTTCTTTCTCTTCTCATAGTCTGTATTCTAAGTAGTAGTTGCAGAAGCAGCTTTTATTTGAGCTATTGAAGAGACTCTGGTGCTTAAATTCTTGCCTCCAACATAGATGTTATTGCTAATGTTTGGGGTATTTCTATCTCTTGTGACACTGTTGATATTAAAGATAGGGGCGCCTGTCAATTTTGTGTTTGTGCCTGAAGAAAAGCAGAACCATCTGCTGCTAGTAACTTTTTCAATTTGAAATTTGATGGAAACATTCTCAGCTCAGTTGGCAAAATTCTCTGACTCCTGTCTTTGTCTCTTGAATCTTGTTCCCCACAGTCGAAAGAACCCTCTTGGTCTTATCATTGCCCTAGATGAGAACAAAGAAGCAAAAGGAGAACTTTTCTGGGATGATGGGGAAACGAAGGGTGAGCGCTGAAACGATCATGTTGCTGTTTCCAAACCCGCACCTGTGACTTATGGTCCTTCCCTCCTGCGGGTCATTGAGCTGTGGGAGAAATCTCAGCAGGCACAGCAGCAAGAGTCACTGAAGTATTTTGTTTCTGGTCGCACCATTCAGAGGTAGTGGTAGATGACCTACAAAGGAAAGAAAAAATACATTTCTATCTCTGACAATTCTTCTGTTGGCCAGTGATATCAATAATAGGCTCTCTTTTGTTTGTTTGTTTGTTTGTTTGTTTGTGGTGGAGTTTTGCTCTTGTCGCCCAGGCTGGAGTGCAGTGGCACAATATCAGTTCACTGCAACCTCTGCCTCCTAGGCTTAAGTGATTCTCCTGCCTCAGCCTCCCTCATAACTAGGACTACAGGTGCCTGCCACCACGCCTGGCTAATTTTTTGTATGTTTAGTAGAGATGAGGTTTCACCGTGTTAGCCAGCCGGTAGTGATCTACCCGGCTCAGGCTCCCAAAGTGCTGGGATTCTAGGCGTGAGCCACCACGCTTGGCCAATAGGCTCTCTTTTTATTGTCAACGGGTGCTTAGAAGAGATGGTTTCAAGACTGTTCCTGTAATTCAATGTTAATGTCTTCCACCCAAAATTCTTATGAGCAAATGTTGGCGATATAGAAATCATGCCCCTGCCAATGAGGCAGTGAGAATATACTGTTGTAGTGTGTACTCACCTAGCCATACTTTTTAGTATTTGTGGGTCCAGTATACTAACAATTCCTGTGCTTCAAGTTTAGGAAACAGATCCCCTTGAGGCATATGCCTTGGAAGCCTTTGGAAGGGAAGCTTTGCAATGTTCTAGTAGGAAAGAGAAGGAAAAACAGTAGCTTGACCTTGGAGACTCTTGTCCATCTAATCCAATATGTAGATTTAAATATTTATTTTTTAATTGTAAAATATTTAAAAGATGAAATATATCCAAAGTGGACAATGTGAGGATTTAATATATATATAGGCATAGTATAATGATTACCACAGCTATTTTAAGGAACACATCCATCGCCATCCATAATGTAGACTGGATCCCTACAACCTATTCATCTAATAACTAAAAGTTTGTACCCTTGACCATCATCTCCCTATTTTCCACACCTGCAGGCTCTAAGAACAAGTGTTATATTGTCTGCTTCTAGGAGCTTAACTTTTTTAGATTTCACATGTAAGTGAGACCATGCAGTATTTGACTTTCTATCTCTGGCTTGTTTCACTTAGTATAATGTCCTCTAGATTCAACCATGCCGTTGCAAATGGCAGAATTTTCTTCTTTTTATGTCTGAATAATATTCTTTGTATATATGTACCAGAATTTCCTTATTCATTCATCTATTGATGGACATTTAGGTTGTTTTCATATCTTTGCTACTGTGCAATGTAAAATTAAACACTTAAATGTAAGGGCTGAAATTGTGAAGCTCCTAGAAGAAAACAGGAAAAAATCTCCTTGACATTAGTCTTGGCAATGACTTTTTGGATATGATACCAAAATCAAAGGAAAAATAGCAAATAATAGCAAATAATAAACAAGTATGATTACATCAAACAAAAAGTCTTCTGCACAACAAAAGAAACAATCAACAAAGTGAAAAGGCAAACTACAGAATGGATAAAAATGTTTGCAAACCGTATATCTCAGAAGAGATTAATATAAAAAAATAAGGAACTCAGGCAACTCAGTAGCAAAACATCAAATGACCCAATTAAAAACTGGGTGAAGGACCTGAGCAGATGTTTTTCCAAGGAAGACATACAAGTGGCTAACTGGTATGTGAAAAGATGCTCAACATCAGGAAATGACACAGGAATGCAAGTCAAAAATCACAGTGAGATATCACCTCACACCTGTTAGCATGGAAATCATAAAAAAATAAGAGATAAGTGCTGGCGAGGGTGTGGAGAAAATGGAATTTTTTAGACTATTGGTGGGAGTGTAAATTGTTACAACTGTTATGGAAAATAGTATGGAGGTTCCTCAAAAAATTAAAAACAGAACTTCCATACAATCTCATGAAATTCCACCTCTGGGTGTATATCCAGAGGACATGAAATAAGTGTCTTTAAGAAAGATAGTCACTCCCACATTCATTATGGCATTATGTGCAACAACCAAGATACAGAAACAATCTAATTGTACATTGATGAATGAATGAATGAAGAAATGTGATACACATATACAATTGAAAATTATTTATCGATAAAGAAAAGGAAAACTGCTATGTGCGACCTCAAGACATAGCTGAAAGGAGTGGCAGGTGAAATCTTTTCTTCTGTGGTGGGAAGGCTAGGATCTGACTTGTCTTTCTCTCACTTTCAGATACTGTGGCCAATAAAGTGTATCTTTTATGTGAGTTTTCTGTCACTCAAGTAAGTAGCATACTTTTATGAATCTTAGGTGTGGGCTTTGGACTGACCATTAGCACATCTGTGCTTGTGTATATTGTATATGCGTGATTGTATTTGTAACTTTATATGCATTATTGGCTATAGGTGAGCACATTTCTATTTATGATTTCATAGATGTTTTGAAAAAGAGGCATTAATATAGCAAGTAGTGTTTTCAAATACAGTTTTAAATGTCTCTGTGTTTTATGATTGTTTTAAATTAGAGGATTATCAAAATAATTATGTACTTCTTGAGCACACACTAGTAGAGAAAGCAGAGAGGCATTCAGGGCAGTGGGGGTATCCGGTCTGGAATGGAATATTTGAGTGACTTGAGAATCTGTGTATTACAGACATACCTTTAGGCATAATTGGACTTAATTGTTTTGCAGAACCGCTTGGAGGTGAATATTTCACAATCAACCTACAAGGACCCCAATAATTTAGCATTTAATGAGATTAAAATTCTTGGGACGGAGGAACCTAGTAATGTTACAGTGAAACACAATGGTGTGCCACGTCAGGCTTCTCCTACAGTCACTTATGATTCTAACCTGAAGGTAAAAACTCATTTTGTTGAAATGGTGTATTGAGAATTCTCCATAGTATCATGGTGTTCCTTATGCCAAGGGTGCATGGGTTCCTGAAGGAACAGAGCAACTTTGAAGCCTGTTTGGGGAAAGTTAGAGGACTGGGGAAAAATATGAGGTGGCCAGAGACAGAATGAGTTGGGTGTTTACCTTCTTATTCTCTTCTCTGCCTCTCAATGTTCTCTCTCTAACTGGTTCCACTTCCTTTTCCCAAAAGTAGAATTATAATTATGATGAGACACAAGAAGAGCAAAGTTAGGAAAGTGGGGAACAGCCTTACATTATTAGCCTGTGAAAATTATATGACTGGAATAGCATAGATAAGATTTAGTTTTGAAAAAGAGGCCAGTTTGCATAGGAAACTTGTGGTCAGATTTTGGAGGGTCTTAGGTACCAACTTGATTTAATTCTCAAAGGGCCTCATGTTATCCTTGAATGAAGGCTGTGCTACTGTGTGAGAGCATTGCTGGGAGTGGGAGTGGGTTTTGGGGACTAGTAGAACAGGGAAGTACAAGATGGTTTGGACTGGGAGGAGACTGGGAGAAGGATGATAATTTTAGAATGTGATTTTATTACTCCAGACAAGTGAGAACTTTAACTTGGGAAGTGCTGTTTAAAGAAGTATCAAAGATAAGAAAATATGTAGAAAATATTAAATATTAGAACTAATGGTATTAAAGGAAGATTTCAAAGTTGGAGTCTTCAGGCTTAGAGAAATGAAGAGGCTGGGATGTTAGAAATGGAAAGAAATATAATTTTTTTTCCAACTTTTCAATTTTGCTGTTACTAAAATTGAAACCCAAAGAAATGAAACAGAATGCCTGACCTACCCTGATGTGATTATTATTCATTGTATGCCTGAATCAACATATTTCATATAACCCATAAATATGTATACCTATTGTATACCCGTTAAAATTAAAAATTAAGAAAAGAAATCATTTGTCCAACATTCTACAGAAATGTGGGCTTGATAACTAGGTTATATGATTCTTATTGCTGTGTTCTTTCTACCACTCCATGCCAATGGGGGATACTGGTTTGGGGACTGGAGAGCAAGGGGATCAGCTGACTTCGGGATGACACCATGTG
Source organism: Rhinopithecus bieti (assembly GCF_001698545.2). Lineage (NCBI taxonomy): Eukaryota > Metazoa > Chordata > Mammalia > Primates > Cercopithecidae > Rhinopithecus > Rhinopithecus bieti. The sequence goes on from NW_016809984.1 coordinate 1,571,312, forward strand.
TCATGCTAAAGAGGAAGTGCAGAAGAGAGCCTGCGTGACAACACACAGAGGGCTAAGAGGAGTCAGGGCAGAAAAGAATAAGGGGTGGTCATGATGGGTTTTATTTGACCGAATTGTTTTCATTATGCTATGGACAGCATTCTGCTAGAGGGGAGACATTTGCCCTGTTGCTGCTAAGTAGATTCCCGCAATGTGCTGTTCTCTTCTTAGGAGCTCAGGTCATATGTTGCTTGGATGGTTGAATGTCTGGTCTAATTTCTATTTTTTTTTCTTGAAAAACAAAAGCCTCAGATCTTGCAAGGCCTATCTCCTAAAGATGAATTTCCTTGTGATTTCTGCATTCCTACAGGTTGCCATTATCACAGATATTGATCTTCTCCTGGGAGAAGCATACACAGTGGAGTGGGATATAAAGATAAGGGATGATGAAAAAATAGACTGTTACCCTGATGAGAATGGTGCTTCTGCAGAAAACTGCACTGCCCGTGGCTGTATCTGGGAGGTAACCATGCTGCTGGGGTTCATGTACATGAACATCCTCCACACGTAATCTATAGTTTCTTAAGCATAGCAGTGGTACTTACATAAGTACTTAAAATCCTTAGAAAGAAAGGACTTCTTAGGGGACATGCTCTGGATATGAAGAGTAGGTGGGGACATGTGTGAAAATTTTTAAAATGAATATTTTGCTTGGAGACCAGGAAATTAAAGTTGTGTTATTGCCAAGTGATGAGTGATAAGCTGGTTTTATTGTCATATAAAATGACTTTGTTAACCCTGTTTAGGTTAGAGAACTTTAAGACCACATGCTGTGCTGATCTATGACTTTGGCCTTACTTTTCAGGCATCCAATTCTTCTGGAGTCCCTTTTTGCTATTTTGTCAACGATCTATACTCTGTCAGTAATGTTCAATATAATTCACATGGGGCCACAGCTGACATCTCCTTAAAGTCTTCCATTTATGCCAATGCCTTCCCCTCCACACCCGTGAACCCCCTTCGCCTGGATGTCACTTACCATAAGAATGAAATGCTGCAGTTCAAGGTAAACACGGTACATGTATCAGGTAGTGATTAGACCCTTTTCAGTTCCATTACCTTTTTTTGGTCCAGGTCACAGAACCCTAAAATAAGTTAATCATGCTACAATAGACTAGATCATTATCCAGAGAGCAGTGAGAAATCATTGAGGGAACAATGAGACCTGCCCTGATTTTCATTTGGAAAAGATTACTGTGGTTGCTGTTAGGAAAATGATTGGGAGAACAAGAGTGTATGCAGACAGACAAGTCAGGAGGCTACTAGTTAGGCAGGTTGGTTGAGGAATTAGGTTTGGACTAGACACTGGAATGCAGGTGGAGAAGAGTGAACCTGTCTGAGGTTGAGAAAGTTGGGTTACAGGATCTGGTGGTTGATTGCAAGCAGGTGACAATGGAGAGGGAAAATCAAGAATGATGACCGTGTTGGTATCTTGCATCTTAATATGGATGGTGCTGACATTAACTGGAATAGGAATACTGAAAAGGTTTGTGCTTGATCAATGTCAGATGATATGTTCATTTTGGGATACTGAATTTGAGATTTCTGTATATAGCCATCAATATGCAGTAATTTCATTCCTTTCCAAGATTTAATTGCATTTAAGGACTAGGATCGGGCTAGCTATTATGTCTATTTCTCTATTAAACTAAGCTTCTCAAGGACAGGAATGTGCCCTTTCTTCTTTGTTCTTCTGAAATCGAATACAGAGCCTGGCAGATAGTTAGCGGTGTAATGTTATTGACATAGTAAGTGAAAGTGATCAGGACATTGTTGCATTACCTGAAAGATTCTTTACAATCTGTCATCAACCCGAATTCTGAGTTCTTGTACATCCTCTAATGCAGGGAAGATGCTCTTGTATGTCTGTATCCTCATCATAGTGCTAGCATGTTGTAGGCACCTAATGGGTTTTAAATGAATGAACTTCCTTGGAGTTCTAGCCTTAACCATTGCCTACTTTACCTCTTGAACACAGAGTAGCTGTTTCCAAAATATTTGTCTCTTTCTGGCCCACATTTCTCTGTGGTTGTTATTCTTCACCAGTATGACTTGATCTCCTTTCTTTGTTTGGTTAATGACTACTAAGCTTTTAAGACTCATCCTGTATTTCTCCCATGGCACCATCTCAGTCTCCCAGAAACAATGTTAGGCATTTTCTTCCCTAGAATCTCACAGCACTTCTACATAGCTCCCCCTTAGCACACATCACCCAGGTGTTGTGAGCTGCTCTATTTTACTTCTCATTCGCATGTGAATTTTGTAAAACCATAACACTTCCTTATTCAGCTCACATCCCTAGTGTCTTGTGCAGTGTCAGGCAGTGATGTAGTAGGTACTCATGAGTCGGTTTAGATACCACCTTCAGCAAGGACATTCTGATTATTTTAATCAAATAGATTTCATTTTGGGGAGACAGGTTTTTTTTCAATTCAGAAAAATTTTCAGGTATTTTTATATACTCATATACCCCAGAAAATAACCAGTAACATATTCATAAATACCACACTGATTTGAGAATAATTTTCCATGTTAGCACCAATGTCCCATAGAGTATATTAATGTAATGGAGGCCTTAATAATAAGAAATGACAGAAAAAATGTTCAATCTGACATTGTTACTTGTTATGTTAATTCAATCTCAGATATCATAAACCCAAAGAAGACAGAAACATAGCATCTGAACTTTTTGTCCAAAATAAAAAAGGTTCTGCTAAGGGTATAGGTTTCAAGAGCACTATTCTTGCCTAAAATCGATTTCCTCTGGCCTAGATTTATGATCCCAACAACAATCGGTATGAAGTTCCAGTTCCTCTGAACGTACCCAGGGTGCCATCCAGCACCCCTGAGGGTCAACTCTATGATGTCCTCATTAAGAAGAATCCATTTGGGATTGAAATTCGCCGCAAGAGTACAGGCAGTATAATGTGAGTGGCTTCTAGTGTGACTCAGAGTTGATGTCTACCTGTGCCTTCGCGGCCAGGTCCATCGTCCTTGGATGTATCCTGGTTCCAAGCATCACATTGTCCACTTCCAGATCCATGGATGAGTTGTTTCCTTCAGACCTGTTCTCATGGGAAATCTTTAGCATTCTGGAAAGAATGACTGAGGCAGTTGAGTGTGCCTGAGGATTCATCCAACAAATGTTTATGGGGTGCCTTGTCTAGAGGAGGTGCTGCTCCTTGTAGACAGCTGAGGGTTCTCTTCTCATGACAACCAATAATAAGTAAACATCACTTTGAGTGCTATGTAGAAAATGTGCTGAGGGGTGCAAGGGTGGAAGGCGGAACTGGTGTGGAGTGGTCCCAGCTGTGATGGTGAGGTGTGCTTGGGTTTGTATTGTGGAGAACCACTGAAAGGAGGCAGTGACAGTGGGAAACAGATGAATGAAGAATAACCCCTGGGCTTTTAGTGAGGATTTCTATGATATTTTAATCAAACTGAGTATCTATTTTGTTTTGTAGATGAACAGGTTCTGAATAAAAATCACGCATTTGTTGTCCTTGAAAAGTCAGCTGCTGGAAGCAGAAAGAAAAGCCCATTTTTTCTGTTTCAAATCTGCCTTTTTGTGTTTCAGTTGGGACTCTCAGCTCCTTGGTTTCACCTTCAATGACATGTTTATCCGCATCTCCACCCGCCTTCCCTCCAAGTACCTCTATGGCTTTGGGGAAACTGAGCACACATCCTATAGGAGAGACTTGGAGTGGCACACTTGGGGGATGTTCTCCCGAGACCAGCCCCCAGGGGTAAGGACAGAGCATTTGGGATCTGTGTCTCTGTTTCTCTCCACCCACACTACTCATGCTTCGGGCTTCATCTTCCCAAACTCCACTTGGTCGTCTCATTCTGGTTTTAGATGAGTGGGCCAATTCTCAGGCTTCTTTGTTTCACATGTTTAATTGATTTCATGGAGAAAACTAGACCCATATTAGCAAACACTTTTATGTTGAGTTTCTTTCTCAGGTGTAATATCTTTTAAACTCCTACTGCTTCTCCCCATGACTTTCCAGTACAAGAAGAATTCCTATGGTGTCCACCCCTACTACATGGGGCTGGAGGAGGATGGCAGTGCCCACGGAGTGTTCCTGCTGAACAGCAATGCCATGGGTAAGGCCTTCCAGCACCTCCCTTATTTTGGGGGCTACCAATCATGCTTGAGTCAGTTTGGAATGTGTTTAGCCTAATTCTTCCTTGAAGTCAAAATTTTCATTTTACGGGCATTGTTGTTTATTTTTTCTTTGTCTTTAGCCTTTCTGTTTATTTCAGTATAGGATCATGTGATAAGAGGATTTAACCCAACTCATATTTTGGTAAAAATCACATAAGAAACGATAGTAACACCACGTGGGTCCCAAATATCCTGGAGGCCAGCTCGTGGAAGCCAGTTATATAATTTGAATTAGGGTAAAACTATGGGTCAGAGAAGTTAGTCTAGGGGTATCAGGGTGTATGGTACATTGAAAAATTACCTACCAGGTACTATGTTTGCTATCTGGGTAACAGGATTCACACCCCAAACCTCAGCATCGTGCAATATTCCCATGTAACAAATGTGAACGTGTACCTCTTTATCCAAAATAAAAGTTGAAGTGTAAAAAATAAATTCTATATGAGAAGAATGACAAAATATGGTAAAGTACCCCAAAGAGAATCAAACCCAGGAATAGGACCTGTAGACTTCCACTGATCTTCTTCAGTTCTGTGTGAGTGTGATAGAAAATGCCTGTTCTTACCACTCTGTGATAGGGAGGGAGCAGGAAGACGGAGAATGTGTGGATTTCAGGGGTGATTCGTGATGTGGAAGGTTTCCCTTGTGATGTGGAAGGTTTCCATCTGGCTTGGCATTTTTCTTCATTTTCAGACGTGACGTTCCAGCCCCTGCCTGCCTTGACATACCGTACCACAGGGGGAGTTCTGGACTTTTATGTGTTCTTGGGGCCAACTCCAGAGCTTGTCACCCAGCAATACACTGAGGTAGGATGAAATCCAGCAGTTTATCAAGCACTTATACAGCACATTCTGGGTGCCAGAGCCTACATCCATTAGTATAACTCTCAGATGATAACTGGAATTATTGGTCTTTCTTGGAGAGAGATTATAAAATAAGAAAAAATAAATACATTCTGATTATCATTAAATGTATAGCCTCTGTAAGCATTGCAGAAGAGCAGAAGATATAGTGGTACTAGTGATG
>NW_016809984.1:1577783-1589963 GCF_001698545.2 Rhinopithecus bieti
GATAGTGATAGTGTGGTGGTGGTGGTGTTTGTGGTTATGGCATTGGTGATGGTGATGATGGCAGTAGAGGCTGACGGTGGGGATGCTGATGTGGGAATGGTGATAATGATGGTGATAGTAGTGGTAGTGGTAGTGGTGGTGATGGTGATGATAGTGGTGGTAGTGGTGGTGATGGGTGTATTGGTGATAATGATAGTGGTGGTGATGGTGACAAGGGTGGGGTTGAGGATGATGTTTGTGGTAGTGATGGTGATGATGATGGTGGTTATGGTGGTGGTGACAGTGGGGTGGTGTGAGGAGTGTGATGTTGGTGATAGTGTTTGTGATGATAGTGGTGATGTTGGGGATGGTAGGGGTGGTAGTAGGTTGGTCGTGATGGGAGTGAAGGGTAATGATAATGGTAATGATAGTGGTGGGGGCACAATCATGCTACTGGTGGTGATGGTGAAAATAGTGATGATGGTGGTGGTGATGATGGTGATGGTGACCACGACCATGGTGGTTGTGGCAGCAACAACAGACACTTATATACTACCAAGCGCACATCACTGATTTATCACTTGCTGCATGTTAGAGCACTTCACCCGTATTAACTCATTCATGCCTCACAGGAACGCTATGAAGCAGATGCTATTATTATCCTTTATTTACAGATGAAGAAACTGAAGCACTAAGAGATTACTTAATTTTTGCCTAAGGTCACACAGCTAGAAAGACTGGAGCCTGTACGCGAAGCCAGGCATTTTTCTCTGATTCTGGGCTTCTTAATGAGTTACCTACAGTGTCTCTAGGAACAGAGTAACATCAGATTTTCCATAATTTTTAAGAAGGAACTTAAGTCTAGCAGAAAGCTTTCAGTTGTCTAGATTGGGCATCGAAAAATATTCTTGTTACTTGATGTAAAACTTTAATCTGGTGTCTCTTTTCTGAGGACTAATATTTTCTGTCTATTTTCTAGTTGATTGGCCGACCTGTGATGGTACCTTACTGGTCTTTAGGTTTCCAGCTGTGTCGCTATGGATACCAGAATGACTCTGAGATCGCCAGCTTGTATGATGAGATGGTGGCCGCGCAGATCCCTTATGTACGTTCTCAGTCGTGGCTCTGGAGTTTCATAAGTAACCCAGGTGCCTCTGTGTCTGGGTTCATTTGTCCAATGTTTGTGGGATTCTATAGAGATAAAACGTTATTTTTCAGACAATATCACAGTTAGCCTCACCCCAGCACAGTAATACAGATAAGGGTGCTTGTTTCCATCTTCTAGAGATGGTAGCTCAAGACTCACCGTGATTTCCGAGAGAGGGAGGAGATAGGCTGGCTCCAGGGCTCTTTCTGATATCTCTTGCTTTCTTCCATTTCTTTCACATGATTTCAAAACATTTGTCAAAACGTCCTTGGTTCCATAAGACTAAAGGATATCCCACAGTTCTTTTACTTAATTCTTGGAAAGACTAACCACAAATTGGTCAGACAATTGTCTATGTGAATACAACCTCAGTTCCTGCATCAGCTCTGAGCTAATAACTGATGGATTACACAGATCCTGGGATGAGTTTGCAGAGGAGATACATATGGAAATAAACTTTATTCTTCAATGGAGGATGGGAGGGGACCCAGTCATCAGATAATTGATTCCATGAACCATCCCACATTTAATTTTATCCCACTTTTCTATTGTTTACAATTGTTCCATTAGTGGAACATAGTGTTTCCATTAGTGGATAGTGAAATGCAATATTACAGTCTCAGGAAGAATGTTGTGTATGATTACCCTCAAGATTCAGTATTCCAAAGCAACTATACATCTTTGCTTTGTTTTGTAGTAGATTTACCACTAGCCCTGGATAATTAACAGTATTTTTCCTCAGTGTGAACCACTGATACCAGGGGAAGCCTCTTGTAGGAGGTCATCACAATCACACCTGATATGGGCAATTTATAAAGCACTTTCCAAACCAGTTTTTTTTCTTATCCTCAGAATAGCCATGCTAGAGACACATTCTTATCCTATTTATGCTGACTTCGATTTTTTTTCTATCTTGTCACTGAACATTTAAAAAATTAAGTGAATTTCCCAGCACCTGTACCTAACAAATGGCAGAGCTGGGATTTGAAAGCATCAACAAGAAGCTGTCTGGAATTCCACCATGTGTAGTGGAGGGTTGTTCTCCTGTAAAGCTTGAGCGTGTACAGCAGCAGCCACTCAGCTCCCGGTGTCCTCCCGCAGGATGTGCAGTACTCAGACATCGACTACATGGAGCGGCAGCTGGACTTCACCCTCAGCCCCAAGTTTGCTGGGTTTCCAGCTCTGATCAATCGCATGAAGGCTGATGGGATGCGGGTCATCCTCATTCTGGTTAGTCCTGATGTGAATGTGTGCGGTCAGTTTGGGAGCAGGTATGGGCTTTGGTGGAGAAAGAGTTATACTTTATTTCCATGTTTCAAATAGATAAATTGAAGTGCAGTAAGAATTCTGTATTTCCCAGGACTCACAGAAACTCTACAGTTCAGGAAGAAGCCAGAGAGTTTGCCCTGGAGGGGTTTTCCTTTATTCTGTTTCTCTTCATTCTCTGGCTTTGGTTTTCCGAACTGACTTATGCTTTGATTTCAGGATCCAGCCATTTCTGGCAATGAGACACAGCCCTATCCTGCCTTCACTCGGGGCTTGGAGGATGACATCTTCATCAAATACCCAAATGATGGAGACATTGTCTGGGGAAAGGTATAATCCTCAGGAATGATCCACTAGTCTCTAGCCTGAGGGTGGGTCACGGTTAGTGGGTCACAGGCCTGTGTATGTTATTTTTGGCATTTTCTATTTTGGCCCAGGGTCTGAAGCTCTCCTTTTCTCAAACAATATTTGTTGATACAATTAATGACTTTTAAAGTAATGTAACATGTTATGGGATTCACTTTTCTTTTATGTCAATCCTACATGATAATCAAAGTATCATTGCTCCTAGGACATGGTTTATACAACAGTTTCTTCGGAAATCCTATGTAAGGGCAACTGTCTCGTGCATCGCTACTGTGCGTGTTTCTCTCCATAGGTCTGGCCCGATTTTCCTGGTGTTGTTGTGAATGAATCTCTAGACTGGGACAGCCAAGTGGAGGTAAAAGGGTCTTTGTAAATGTGGGTGGAGTCAGGGTTTCTAGGCAGGGGCAGCCCTTCCTGGGATTCTGGACATGCCTGTACCGTGGACATGGACATGACAGGGGACAAACACTTAGGTCATGTGTCTTGGGTGTCAGTCTGTGCCCATTACCTTATATGGAGTAATAGTTTACTGTCCACTGGGATGTAGATATGTATTATTATCCTTGGAATTCAAGACCAGAGAGTTTAAATTATTTTTCCCCAGTTTTAGGTGACAGAGTGGTGATTTCAATTCCAAGGCTGTCAGATTCCAAAGGCCCAGGAAATTTCCACTGGGTGATACCTCCTAGAAGTGCCATCTTTTCCCTGGACTGGCGTACTTACTGTTGCTGCCATGGTTTTCTCTTTCTAACAGTCTTCAACCCTGGAAGACTGACTAGGTCTTTTTCTTTGTATATCTTTCTTTTTCTCCCCCATGAACAAGTTCTCCATCTTCACATTTATAAGTCCTCCTCTGAGCCCAATCCTTCCTTGGGTTTCTCAACTTTGCTTTTATCTCTCAGTTTCCAGCCTTATTGTAAAACCTGCTCTCTCCTGGCGACGGTTTGTTGCTTATAATGGATCCAGGTAGCCCATGCTTCTGGACCTGAATTTTTTTCCAGATTCACTAAGCATTTCTTGCTTGAATGAATAGATGGCTCCTTACAGGTCTAGGAAGCCTACAGCCCCATCCTCTGGCCAAGATGCGTGTCTCCTAAACTGAGGCAGCCTTTGAGCTTTACTATCAATTTTTGTGACAGTTCCCACAGGCAGGGTTGTTGGGATGGGGCCGAGGACTTCCTGGAGAGCAAGTACCTTGCCCTACCTCTTGAGCTGTTCTTCAATAATGGTTATTCTATCTGGTCAGGAATGGTAGCAGGGCACGTGTAGCCTCTGTGACCCCCACAGGAGAGCTGAGGAGACAAGGAAAAGGCCTCTTTTCTAGGACATCTGCCAGGAATGAAAGGGACAAAGAAGCTGTCCTGTGCAGTCAGCAATGTGGTGTATGTTGTAGAGTCTAGACATTCTCTCAGGATCAAGTATTAATCAGACAAATATCCATATTGTGAGAACAAATCTCAGCAGTTGTAAATTCAGTTAGCAGCCACTCAGGAGCCCAGGGGCGAAGACCTCTTTTGGGGGTTCTTTCTACATAATGAAAGATTGTAGCCCATGGAGAGAGGTGCAGGAGAAACACTCATCACCAGGAATGTGACTGGCAAGAGTTAGGCCAAAAATTCATGCCTTATCCAGATAAGCTGGTTTTCAGGGCAAGTGGTGAGTCCTAGAGGGAAAGACATATATTAGATACAACCCCAAAATCTGGAGCGTGAGCCTGGGACCTCAGACAGCTCCAACAGGGTAGTGAGAGCAGAAGGTACTGCAAGCCTGTGATGCCTACTTCTCTGTTGTCAGTCTCTGACTTCCTGGATGCAGTTGGCAGCTGTTGCTCTTTTCAATTTAAAATGAGACACTTGGGACCAGGTTGCTTGGCTATTGGACTCCATGTCTTTATTTTCTGTTGGTAAATTCAGTAAAACAATACAAACAAAACAGAAGCTGTGGCAGGTTTTGAAGATTGACAACAATGAGTCAGACTCAGTTCAAGGCTGTTTTCCTTTTATCTAGTACTGAACAAGTATCTATCTATGTCTGTCTATCTATCTATCTATCTATCTATCTATTTATCTATCTATCTATCTTCTATCTCTATCTATCATCTCTATGTATATGTGTGTATATGTATATGTATGTATCATCTATCTGTTTAGCATCTTTCTGTATATGAATCTGTCTTTCTTATCTATTATCTATCTATCTGCCTATCTTTCTATATTTACCTATCTATCCATCCACCCACTCTATCTAATCTATTTATATATCTATCAATCTATCTATCCATCCACCCACTCTTAATCTATTTATCTATCATCTGTCTCTATCTATACCTCCACTCTATTTACCTATTTATCTATCTAACTGCCTACATCGATCTATCTATCTTTCTGTCTGTCTATGTATCTATCTATCTATCTATCTATCTATCTATCTATCTATCTATCTATCATATCTATCCATTTACCTACTATATCCACTCTATATCTATCTATCAATCATCTATCAGGTAAGTATTCAAAGGAGAAGACCTAGCTTCCTGTCTGCTCGTCACTCCTCACAGGAATAACTAGAAGCTTAGGGGTCCAAGCAGCCCACTTGGACACAGGAACCTGCCCAGCCAGAGAAGTTCTGGGTCGTTGGCTTCCTGACTTTTATCAAGTAGTCAGGTACTACATTATGAGCCCCACAGCTCAGCAGCCAGTAGGAGCAACACTGCCACCTTGAGGCCATTTGGAAATCTGAGGGCACTGTTGGTTATCACAGGGACACCAGGTGGCATTTAATGGGCAGTAGGCAGGGATGCCGATAGCTCTGATTGCAGGGAATTCTCCACAAAAAATCTTATGCCTCAATGCCAGTTGGGTTTCTGATAAGAAACATTCATTAGGGGATTCACATAATCTTTTAGGTAGCTCATAAGAGATTATTGGTAGATAGAATAATTGTAACTGTTAGGTTGGTACACAGGTAATATTTGCCATTACTTTTAATTCCAAAACTGCAATTACCTTTGCACCAATCTAATATTTATATAATTAATAGTGAGACCCACTTGATGAGGCTGGTGAGGATGAAGCCACTGATGTCCAGGCCTGGCTTCGCTGAGCATAAATCAGCCAAGAAGCCTATGAAAAGCAGATTTCTGAGTCCAAAGCTCCAGCGATTTAATTCAATAAGTCTGTGATGGGATCTATGAATTGCGTTTTGTAGCATGTGATGTGCTACAAAAAGACTGCTAGGTGAACCTGAGGCCCAGTGTGTGGGTGGGTACATCACTGTTTGAAGACTGGAGAAAGTGAAGGCAGAAGCCACAAGGCAAGACTTGAATATGGGCAGGCACAGCCAGCACCTTGGAGAACGGCAGAACATTTTTATGAAGTTGGTAGGGGTTGTCCGAGCAGTACTTAGGGAAGTTCATATGTCATGGCTGGACAGTTTCCCCATGTGTACCCCGTATGGGATACAATTCTGACTCAGATGTGGCTGATACTCTCTTTATTCTAATTCTCCATCCCCTACCCATTCCATTGTTTCTAACCCTGCCTGATCTGGAGCTCTCAGTTTCTGGTGAAAAGTTCTCTTTGTCAGGTTTCCTCGTTTCTACTTCCATTTCCTCACAAAAGGCATCCCTGGCATGCCCACTTCTCTCAAGATTCTGCGAGATGTGACCCACTGTCTTATCACGTCCTTGACAGCCAGACCCATGCAGGCTGATCTGTTTCTGTTTTCTTGTGTTCCTTCTTTTGCCCTTTATCTAAAAATCTGGGTTCCTACCTGACTTTTATCTGTGGTGTATAAGAACTGGAGCTCCCCTAGACCAAATCCTCCTTCTGTTGCCTCCCCCACCCTCCTCACCAGCATTCTTTAGCTCTTTAACTCTTACAGTGGTGTGATTAGCATAGAGGAGGCTATTTACTGAGACATACAAAGGACCATAATGTTCCATAACAAACAACATGAGTGTATTAAAATGTATGGCTATTTATTTGCTGCTTCTAAGTGGTGTGAACCCACTATTAAACATTGAGTATTTATTTTGTGTCAGGTTCTAAGCTGAACACTGTGGACAATATAAATATCACTCAGAAGAATATAAAACATACTTCCGACTCTCAAAAATCTAAAATGTAGTTAGTTGTATCTTGAATCTGTCTTTCATATAAGTGAAGACACGGCTTTTATTATTTGAGGGAAGAGGAAAATAAGGGGAAGTTGATGCATTCTCTTTAAGTCCTCTCAATTTATGCTCCAACAGCTGTAGTTGTCATGTGATTCTGAAATTGTAGAAAACCCTGAGGCATGGTGGTCTAGTATACTGAAATGTAATCTTACCCCTTCCTCCCCTCTCTCAGTGGGAATGACATAGGAGGGACTCCCTGGGTGTTTCTTCTTAACCTATTACCATGCGTCTCATGTCTGCAGTCTCTCCCTGGCTTTGTCTTTGAGGAGTGCTTAGGAAATGGCAGGACTGATGTTGAGGGTTGGACATCGAATACGTGAGGTCACTAGTTGAGGTCATTGATTGTCGTCAACCATGTGTATATGAAGAGAACAGTTTTTGGATGTTTTCCAAATGCTGGGAAGGTGTGCAAATTGCACTAATTTCTCTTCTCATTCTACATTTCTCTAATTAGTTAATAACATTATTTAGGCCCTGTTCAGGTCATCTGTCACCATGCAGTTCAGGTATCTGTGTGAGTTGCATTCTCAGTAAGTGTCTGTTTGCTGTCTTATATGTTTGTGTGGGACATACAAATTATATTTATTTTTTACAGCTATATCGAGCTTACGTGGCCTTCCCAGACTTTTTCCGTAATTCAACTGCCAAGTGGTGGAAGAGGGAAATAGAAGAACTGTACAACAATCCACAGAATCCGGAGAGGAGCTTGAAGTTTGATGGCCTGTGGATTGTAAGTGTGTGTTTCTGTGTCTGTGTCCCTGTGGCACTTGTCTATCTTTGTGTGCCTGAGTATATGTACCACTGACCTTCAGTCAAGAGGATAGTCATTGTCCAAGGAACACTTTGGATATATCAGACACTTCCTTCTCTCAGGAGGGGAACAGCCCTGATAGACCGTGTACCGGACCTAACGTTCCTACTGTAAAACCTGTCAGACCAGACCAGGTGTGGTGGCTCACGCCTGTAATCCCAGTACTTTGGGAGGCTGAGGTGGGCAGATCACCTAAGGTTGGGAGTTTGAGACCAGCCTGACCAATATGGAGAAACCCCGTCTCTCCTAAAAATACAAACTTAGTCGGGTGTGGTGGGGTATGCCTATAATCCCAGCTACTTGGGAAGCTGAGGCAGGAGAATCGCTTGAACATAGTAGGCAGAGGTTGTGGTGAGTCAAAATCGTACAGGTGCACTCCAACCTGGGAAACAAGTGAAACTCCGTCTCAAAAAGTGGAAAAAAAAAAAAAATCCTGGGAAGCAATTTACTAGGAATTTGGTGGAGGGTAACTGGTATTCTACCGAATTAGCACAGTCCCGCTTTGCAAGCTCAATGAATGATACGAATTCTTCTAAGGACAGTCTTATAATCTTCACTGTGTTCCTCCTCAAATATAGAAAACTATGTATTGAGGAAACCAATAGCAAGATTTAGTAATTCCTTACTATTTTTGGCCACTCCTGTGAGTTCGCTACAGTGAAGTTCTTTGTAAAGCACTGTGAGAACACGTGACTGATTATCTCCATCATCTGGGATCAGTGGAGTCCCCATTACAGCTCAGACTCCCATGTTCCCTCCAATCACGCAGCAAACATTGACTAGGCTCAAGGGCTCCGGGAGCAGAAGCTCTCTGGCCTTTGCTCCCTGGCCGTGCCCTCAGTTCACCTCCTGTCGCCCTCAAACCAGAGCCATGCAGGAGGTGACGGGACAGCGAGGGGTCGTCATCAGCCGCTCCACATTTCCGTCTTCTGGCCGCTGGGCAGGACATTGGCTGGGAGACAACACAGCCGCGTGGGATCAGCTGAAGAAATCTATCATTGGTGCGTGGCTCCTTCCCAGGGCCTGTGCCGGTAGGGCAGGGAGTTGGGATCCTTGGGGAAGAGGTGAGGAGGCAGGTGGTGAGAGCCTGGTGTGACACAGCTGTGCTTCCCATTGCAGGCATGATGGAGTTCAGCCTCTTCGGCATATCCTATGTGAGTGTCCTTGGGATCCTCCTAAGCACCAAGAAGGTGGGGACATCTTTCAGAAATCATCAGCAGGCTTGTTTTATTTCTTCTTGTTTCAGACAGGAGCAGATATCTGTGGGTTCTTTCAAGATGCTGAATATGAGATGTGTGTTCGCTGGATGCAGCTGGGGCTTTTACCCCTTCTCAAGAAACCACAACACCATTGGGACCAGGGTAGGACAGTGGCTCCTACCTCCAGTGTTCTATGTCACTAGAAATACAATCTCCATTTCCGAGCTAAAATTAACGCAGTCTGTATTTCCTGGGATGTCTTTTTAAAAAGTTATTTGTTTATTTTCTGAGATAGGGACTTACTCGGTTGTCCAGACTGGATCGTGCCGTGTCCCAATCATGGCTGATTGAAGCCTCGACCTCTGGGGCTAAAGCGATTGTCCCACCTCAGCCATCTGAATAGCTGGGACTGTTGACACATACCAATGTGCCCACCTAATTTTTGCATTTTTTGTAGAGGTGGGATCTTGCCGTATTTCCCAGGCTGGTCTCGAACTCCTGGGCTCAAGTGATCCACTCGACTCAGCCTCCGAAAGTGCTGGGATTACAGGCATGAGCCACTGCACCCTTACAAATTGTTAAGCCCTGGTGTCTCAATGAACTATATCCCTCAGCATTCTTCAGATTATTATTTTTTCCTGTATTTTAGGCAGAATTGTACCAAATGTACCAAAAAGGATGTCTTACAGTGAGATTTTATCAGCTGTCCTAGGAGAGCTTCAGTGACTCTTTTCAGTCTATTGAGAGTATTCCCTGGGCCTCATGTATAGTTTTCTTTTGTTTAGCTATGAGGGATCTTCAGTTGGAATAAGCTTTCAGTGACCTTCTTAAATCCCCTAGAAATTCCAGGGCGAGCTCCCAACACTGTTCTCTTTCTTCTTTAGAGACAAGACCCTGTGTCCTGGGATGCTGCTTTTGTCAATATTTCCAGAAATGTCCTGCAGACCAGATACACCCTGTTGCCATATCTGTATACCTTGATGTATAAGGCCCACACGGAGGGTGTCACTGTTGTGCGGCCTCTGCTTCATGAGTGAGTGTCCAGCAGGGATCCTGATGATTAATGTATGACTTATTGCATTCTATATGGTGGCAGTTGCTATACACAATTCTTCCAAATTGAAGACATGATTGCCTTTGACATGAGCTCCTCAGGCGCAAAGCATACTTTATTACTGTCTTTAGCACAGTGTTATACATACCACAGGTCATGAGAAAAGGCTTTTTATTGAATGAACAAAACTGAAGTGATGCCATACAGCATAGAATAGTTTCATTCCCATTTGGCTGTGCAAAGACCTATCTATCTTTTGTCAGTTTGGTTATATGGACCCAGGTCACAAAAGAAGGATTTCAGCAAGAGATTTGAGGGAGGAGTGTCATCCTTACGTTTAAAATGTGAAATGCTTAAGAAATGAGGTAATAGTTTACAGGAGAGAACACATCTACATCCCAGCATTTCTGAAGTTTGAGGCATATCCCATGAGGAGAGCAGAGGCTGGGTGCTCCCGATGAAGCCAGGCCTAGGGAAAAAGCAAGGATGGCTCAGGGGCAGCTGGATTTCCGACTGGATCTGAACTTAAGGAGCTTCTTGAGTCTTGGGATGGGCTCTGTTGGGCTCTGTTGGGCACCTTCATTTCCCTTTCCAGGTTTGTGTCAGACCAGCTGACGTGGGACATAGACAGTCAGTTCCTGCTGGGCCCAGCCTTCCTGGTCAGCCCTGTCCTGGAACGTGTGAGTATGGAGGCCTCCGATGTGGGGAGGATCCCAGCTGTGAGGCTTGGAGAAAAGGACAAGGAGAAGAGACCTGAGCTGGTGGGGATCCTAAGACATAGTTTCTTATTTTCCCTGTGTCTCTTCCTCTCCTTCTGAGCTGAAGTCCATCACTTAGGTGTTTTGGGCCTCAGCTCCTTCATCTTTAAAATGAGCCTAACAATTCTGGTTCATAGGATGATCAAGAAGAAAACACCTCATGGTATATTCAATGATACAATCGTTTCTTCATTAACTAAAATAAGGAATAGAAGGTCAGATGGGGGCAGTATTGTAAAGAATTTGCAACAGTCCTCTAGCGCTATTACAACTCTTCAGAAGGATTACTTGGCAATGTGTGTACTTGTATTGCTGTTGGCTACCCCTTCCCTTCCTCTGCAGGATTACCTCCCAGCAGTAAAAGCCATTTCTTTACTTCTGTTGTTGATTAGGCTTCTGATTAAAATACCAGTTAATTGAACCTACCCCCTGTGTTCTTTTTCTTTTTTTTTTTTTTGAGACAGAGTCTCTATCTGTTGTCCAGGGGGTACTGTAGTAATGTGATTTGGCTCACTGCAACCTCCGCCCCCCGGGTTCTAGTGATTCTCTTGCCTTAGCCTCTCGAGTAGCTGGGACTACAGGCACGTGCCACCATGCCAGGCTAATTTATTTTATTTTATTTTAATAGAGAAGGTATTTCACACTGTTAGCCAGGAAGGTCTCGATATCCTGACCTCATGATCTGCCCCCCTCAGCCTCCCAAAGTGCTGGGATTACATGCGTGAGCCACCGCGCCCGGCCCCAAAATCTTACTGTACCCACAAAATTTTCTTCTGCCAAACACAACCTCAGTTGTTTGTCTCTTATGAGGAAATGGGGTAAGTCTATGTCTATAAGCAAACAGTGATTTATTTTTTACCGAAGTCCTGGATACCAAAGTGCTTTATGAAAGCCACTTGTTTTGGGTAGACAAAGCTCCCGTTTAAAAAAGAAAACGGGAAGAAAATTGCTCCAATTGCCAACCTCTCAAGACATGAGGCAGATGGGTCCAAAGTCATCACAATTATTTCACCTCTTTCCTAAGCAGTTTGGTTTCTCTGTCCTGGAAAATGGTGCCCACTGCCTCACCTTGTTTGTGTTTCATTGTAGAATGCCAGAAATGTCACTGCATATTTCCCTAGAGCCCGCTGGTACGATTACTACACGGTAAGTTTTTCGGAATGTTTATATAACGTGGGAATATGGTAGAGTCCAAAGGCTTTAGATCTGATGGACCTTAGGTCAAATGCTGCCTCTGTAACCCACCTGCTGTGTGGTCTTAGAGAAGCCACTTTAACCCTTCTAATCTCAGTTTTCTCACCTCCAAGTGGAGTAAGACCACTTCCCTCATAGAACCGTTGTGAAATAACACATAAAGCATCTCACTTAGGGTCTGGATTTTTGTGGGTGTTCTCTTTGTGTTAGTTTTAATATTTCCTTATAT
>NW_016809984.1:1591719-1620801 GCF_001698545.2 Rhinopithecus bieti
TATAATAAAAAAAAAAAAAAAAAAAAAAAAAATGAGGAAGCAATGAAGAACTCCTTGTTGCGTAGTTTTCTTGCTAGTATGATTCCCAAAGACTCAGCTGAGAAGTCAGGGTCTTCCAGGGCAGCTCTGGGGTGGTGGTCTCTTGCTGGGACCCTGACAAGTCAGATCCTGATTCTTGGGGAAGAATCAAAGGAGATATTTCCTTTGTTTCTAACCAGGCCTCTACTTCTGATTTTCTGAGGAGAACATAGTTGAGGGCTGGCAATACAGCAAAGGGGTACAAGCAGGGAAACAAGAAGCAGAGCATGTGCTGGCCCCTTTCATCCAAGGGGACTGCAGTGAGATTAGGTGAAAACTGGAGAAGGAGGTACAATTTTGTTCCTTCTCTTATCAGTCCACTGGAGCCCAAGTCCTCGCCACTGCCCCAGGCTCCCCTTCCTGATCCTAGTCTGGATCTGCCCTTAGGGTGGTAACATGTTAAAGCTCTGTTGTGTGCTTCCCAGCCAGGCCTTCCCTAGGAAGGGGTGGCCAGCTTTCTTTAAGTGAGACTGGCCTTTATCCTGAGTGTGCATGTTGAGTCTCCCATTCAGTAACAGAAGATGTCTTTGATTGAAGAGGGAAAGACAAAAGAAATCATGGAGCAAACCGTTTAGAAAAAGATGAAATTGGGCCAGGTGCTGTAGCTCACACCTGTAATCCCATCACTTTGGGAGGCCGAGGTGAGCAGTTCACAAGGTCAGGAGATCGAGACCATCCTAGCTAAGATGGTGAAAGCCTGTCTTTACTAAAAATACAAAAAAATAGCTGGTGTAGTGGAGATCACCTGTAGTCCCAGCCACTTGGGAGGCTGAGGCAGGACAATCGTTTGAACCTGAGAGGCGGAGGTTGCAGTGAGCTGAGATTGTGCCACTGTACTCCAGCCTGGGCGATGGAATGAGCCTTTGTCTCAAGAAAAAAAAAAAAAGAAAGAGATGAAATTTTTGATGTTTAATTAAAAAGGAAGATGAATCTCATAGTTCACATTAATGAAGAAGTGTCACCTTAATTAATCTTCCCAAGTTTGGGTACCTATTACTCGTTCTAGAGCACAGCCTGGCAAACTGTGTCCTACAACAAAATCTGGTTGTTAGCCGATTTGCAAATAAAGTTTTATTGGAACACAGCCATGCATATTTGTTTGCTTGTTCTCAACAATAACAGCTTCTTGCCTGTAAAGTAGAAGCTCTCAAATGAGAGGATTTTGCCTACCAGGGGACATTTGGCAATGCCTGGAGATATTTTTGGTTGTCACAACAGGGTGCGGGTGAAGAGGCGATGCTGCTGACATCTGAGGATTCTGCTGAATATCAAAAGGCACAGGATAGCCCCATCACCAGAGAATTGTCTGGCTGCAAATCTCAATCGTGCTGAGACTGAAAAGCCCTGGTCTAGTTGAGAACATCTAGGATGGAAGGATGGTCCCTTAGGTTAGGTTTCTGATTCAGGTGAGAGAGTAGCACCTCTTTCTGTCACACATCAGGCAGATGTAGTTTGTATGGTGGAAGCAAAGGCATAGACCCTAACAAGATATGATAGCAGCCTTGCGAAATTTCATGCAGCACTGGGTGAATGCAGAATGGGTAATGGCAGGTAAGTGGTGAAGGGTGATGAGCAGGCATAAGTTCAGAGGGGAGGATGAGATGTCTGGCAGGATGAGTTGTTCAGGGAGGGGCCTGTCCTCTCCTTCTTCATCTCTTACCTTCTTCTGCCCACAGGGTGTGGATATGAATGCAAGAGGAGAGTGGAAGACCTTGCCAGCCCCTCTTGACCACATTAATCTTCACGTCCGTGGGGGCTATATCCTGCCCTGTCAAGAGCCTGCACTGAACACCCACTTAAGGTGAATGACAGGACTCAGATTTTCCTTTACATGTCAGTTAGCTCAACAATGTGTAATGAAGTTCACCAAAACGTAAGCATCACTCTCAAGCCCACATGCAATATTATTCAGCACTTGTTTTTCTTTGTTTGCTTGTTTGTATGTTAATCTTTTTTCAGACTCTATACTCTGACTAATTATTAATAACCCTTTGAAGTCTAAGGGAGTGAGATGATAGGTCTCAGAATGTCATTTTTAATCTCCCATCTGAGATGAAGTCAAAATAGGAACAGCCACAATTCACAACAGCTTTGCAGAAGCTGCTGTTTTAGAACTGTATCCGATGGATTTTGAAAGACTGTAGTTCATGTCCTTCCTTAAACCCTTTGAATTTCTTTTTTTTTTTTCTTTTTGAGCTGGAGGATCGCTCTGTCGCCCAGGCTGGAGAGCAGTGGCAGGATCTCAGCTCACTGCAAGCTCCGCCTCCCGGGTTCATGCCATTCTCCTGCCTCCGCCTCCTGAGTAGCTGGTACTACAGGTACCCTCCACTGAGCCCAGCTAATTTTTTTTGTATTTTTAGTAGAGACGGGGTTTCACTGTGTTAGCCAGGATGGTCTTGATCTACTGACCTCGTGATCCGCCCGCCTCGGCCTCCCAAAGTGCTGGGATTACAGGCGTGAGCCACCGCGCCCGGCTGAATTTCTTTTCAAAACACGCTAACAGCCAGGTGATCAGCCTCCTTCGTTTGCCAGGACTGTTGGAATTTTAGTACGAGAAGTCTCCCGTCTTGGGGTGCTTCTCATTTCTGAGAACCATCTGCTGCTAGTATCTTTCCCAGTTTGAAATTTGATGGAAATATTCTCAACTCAGTTGGCAAAATTCTCTGACTCCTGTCTTTGTCTCTTGAATCTTGTTCCCCACAGTCGAAAGAACCCTCTTGGTCTTATCATTGCCCTAGATGAGAACAAAGAAGCAAAAGGAGAACTTTTCTGGGATGATGGGCAAACGAAGGGTGAGTGCTGTTACGATCATGTTGCTGTTTCCAAACCCGCACCTGTGACTTATGGTCCTTCCCTCCTGCTGGTCATTGAGCTGTGGGAGAAATCTCAGCAGGCACAGCAGCAAGAGTCACTGAAGTATTTTGTTTCTGGTCGCACCATTCAGGGATAGTGGTAGATGAACTGCAAATGAACAGAAAGTACATTTGTACCTCTAATAATTCTCCCCTTAGCCAGTGATATCTATAATAGGCTCTCATTTTATTGTCAGTAGGTGCTTAGATGAAAAGGTTTCAAGACTGTTCCCTAATTCAATGTTAATGTCTTCCTCCCAAAATTCTTATGAGCAAATGTTGGCGATATAAAAATCATGCCCCTGCCAGTGAGGCAGTGAGAATATACTGTTCCAGTGTGTACTCATCTAGCCATACATTTTAGCCTATTGGTGGCTCCCATATACTAACAATTCTTGTGCTTCAAGTTTAGGAAATAGATTTCCTTGAAGCATATTCCTTGGAAGCACTTGGAAGGGAATCTTTGCAATGTTCCAGTAGGAAAGAGAAGGAAAAAACAATGGCTTGGCCTTGGAGACGCTTGTCCATCTAATCTAATATGTAGATTAAAATTTATTTATTTATTTAGTTGTAAAATATTTAGTTGGCAAATAAAGATTGAATATATTTAAGAGGGACAATGTGAGGATTTAATATACGTAGGCATAGTATAGTGATTACCACAGCTATTTTAATGAACACATCCATCACCACCAATGCTGCAGACTGGATCCCCAGAACTTAGTCATCTACTAACAGAACATTTGTACCCTTGACCATCATCTCCCCATTTTCCATGGCTGCAGGCTCTAAGAACAACTGTTGTAGGCTCTGCTTCTAAGAGATGGACTCTTTTAGATTCCACATATAAGTGAGACCATGCAGTATTTGACTTTCTGTCTCTGGCTTATTTCACTTCGTATAATGTCCTCCAGAGTCATTCATGCTGTTGCAAATGGCAGAATGTTCTACTTTTTATGTCTGAAAAATATTTTACTGTATATACGTCCCAGAATATGTTTATCTATTCATCCACCGATAGACACTTAGGCTGTTTTCTTATCTTGGCTACTGTGAGGAAAGAAATTAAAAACTTAAATGTAAGGGCTAAAATTGTAAAGCTCCTAGAAGAAAACATCGAAAAAACCTCCTTGACGTAGTCTTGGCAGTGACTCTTTGGATATGACACCAAAAGCAAAGGCAAAATGACAAAAAGGTAACAAGCATGACTACATCAAATAAAAGGCTCCTGCACAGCAAAAGAAACAATCAACAATGTGAAAAGGCAAACTACAGAATGGATAAAAATCTTTTCAAACCATATATCTCAGAAGAGATTAGTATAAAAAATATGGAACTCATGCAACTGCAAAAGATCCAGTGACCCAATTACAAACTGGGTGAAGGACCTGAACAGTTGTTTTTCCAAGGAAGACATACAAGTGGCTAACTGGTATGTGAAAAGATGCTCAACATCAGGAAATGACAGAAATTGCAAATCAAAAATCACAGTGACATATCCCCTCACACCTGTTAGCATGGAAATCGTAAAAACGGTAAGAGATAAGTGCTGGGGAGGGTGTGGAGAAAATGGAATTTTTTAGACTGTTGGTGGGAATGTAAATTATTACAGCTGTTATGCAAAATAGTATGGAGGTTCCTCAGAAAATTAAAAACAGATCTTCCCTGCAATCCCATGAAATCCCGCTTCTGGGTGTATATCCAGAGAACAGGAAACCAGTATCTTTAAGAGATATACTCACTCCTCCCATATTCATTACAGCATTATTTGCAACAGCCAAGGTATGGAAACATTCTAAGTGTAGATTGATGAATGAATACAATGGAATATTATTTATGCATAAGGAAACGGAAATACTGCCATTTGTGACATGAGGATGTAACTGAAAAGAGTGGGGGTGTGAAATCTGTTTTTCTGTGGTGGGCAAGCCAGAATCTGACTTGACTTTCTCTCACTTGCAGATACTGTGGCCAATAAAGTGTATCTTTTATGTGAGTTTTCTGTCACTCAAGTGAGTAACATATTTTTCTGAATCTTAGGTGTGGGCTTTGGACTGACCATTAGCACATCTGTGCTTGTGTATATTGTATATGTGTGATTATATCTGTAACTTTATAGGCATTATTGGCTATGAGTGAGCACATTTCTCTTTATGATTTCATCAGAGTTTTCAAAAGAAGGCATTAATATAGCAAATAGCATTTGTAAATACAGTTTAAAAATATCTGTGTGTTTTTATGATTGTTTAAAATTAGAGGATTATCAAAATAATTTTGCATTTCTTGAGCACACTAGTAGAGAAAGCAGAGAGGCATTCAGGGCAGTGGGGGTATCCGGTCTGGAATGGAATATTTGAGTGACTTGAGAATCTGTGTATTACAGACATACCTTTAGGCATAATTGGACTTAATTGTTTTGCAGAACCGCTTGGAGGTGAATATTTCACAATCAACCTACAAGGACCCCAATAATTTAGCATTTAATGAGATTAAAATTCTTGGGACGGAGGAACCTGGTAATGTTACAGTGAAACACAATGGTGTGCCAAGTCAGACTTCTCCTACAGTCACTTATGATTCTAACCTGAAGGTAAAACCCCATTTTGTTGAGATGGTGTATTGAGAATTCTGCGTAGTATCATGGTGTTCGTTTTTGCCAAGGGTGCATGGGTTCTTGAAGGAACAGAGCAACCATGAGGCCTATTTTGGGGAAGTTAGAGGACTGGGAATAAAATGAGGTGGCCAGAGATAGAATGAGTTGGGTGTTTCCCTTCTTATTTCCTTCTCTGCCTCTCAATGTTCTTCTCTCTCTAACTGATTTCACTTCCTTTTCCCTCCAATAGAATTATAATTACAATGAGGCACAAGAAGAGCAAAGTTAGGAAAGTGGGGAACAGCCTTACATTATTAGACTGTGAAAATTATATGACTGGAATAGCATAGATAAGATTCAGTTTTGAAAACGAGGCGAGTTTGCATAGGAAACTTGTGGTCAGATTTTGGAGGGTCTTAGGTACCAACTTTATTTAATTCTCAAAGGGCCTCACGTTGATCCTTGAATGAAGCTGTGTTACTGTGTATGAGCATTGCTGGGAGTGGGAGTGGGTTTTGAGGACTAGTAGAACAGGGAAATACAAGATGGTTTAGACTGGGAGGAGACTGGGAGAAGGATGATAAATTTAAAATGGAATTTTATTATTCCAGACAAGTGAGAACTTGGGAAGTGCTGTTTAAAGAAATGTCAAAGATAAGAAAAGTATATAGAAAATATTAAATATTTGAATGAATGGTAATCAAGGAAGGTTTCAAAATTGTAGTCTTTGGGGTTACAGAAACGAAGAGGCTGGGGTGTTAAAATGCAAAGAAATATATGATTTTTTTCAGCCTCTCAATTTTGCTGTTGCTAAAATTGAAACCCAAAGAAATGAAACAGAATACCCGACTTACCCTGATGTGATTATTATGCATTGTATGCCTGAATCAACATATTTTATATAACCCATAAATATGTATACCTACTATATACCCATTAAAATTAAAAATTAAAGAAAGAAATCATTTGTTCAATGTTCTATTGAAATGAGGACATGATAACCAGATCATATGATTCTTAATGCTGTGTTCTTTCTACCACTCCACGCCAGTGTGGGATACTGGTTTGGGGACTGGAGAGCAAGGGGATCAGCTGACTTTGGGTGACACCATGTGTCATGCTAAAGAGGAAGTGCAGAAGAGAGCCTGCGTGACAAGACACAGAGGGCTAAAAGGAGTCAGGGCAGAAAAGAATAAGGGGTGATCATGATGGGTTTTATTTGACCGAGTTGTTTTCTTTATTCTATGTACAAGATTCTGCTAGAGAGGAGACATTTGCCCTGTTGCTGCTAATTAGATTCCCCCAATGTGCAGTTCTCTTCTT
Organism: Rhinopithecus bieti; assembly: GCF_001698545.2. NCBI lineage: Eukaryota > Metazoa > Chordata > Mammalia > Primates > Cercopithecidae > Rhinopithecus > Rhinopithecus bieti. Next base: position 1,598,566 of record NW_016809984.1, read on the forward strand.
ATAAGCTAAAGACATACGTTGGCTGGATGGTTGAATGTCTGGTCTAATTTCTATTTTTTTTTCTTGAAAAAAGCCTCAGATCTTGCAAGGCCTATCTCCTAAAGATGAATTTCCTTGTGATTTCTGCATTCCTACAGGTTGCCATTATCACAGACATCAATCTTCTCCTGGGAGAAGCATACACAGTGGAGTGGAGCATAAAGATAAGGGATGATGAAAAAATAGACTGTTACCCCGATGAGAATGGCGCTTCTGCAGAAAACTGCGCTGCCCGTGGCTGTATCTGGGAGGTAACTATGCTGCTGGGGTTCAAGTGCATGGAAATCTTCACACCTAATGTATAGTTTCTTAAGCATAGCAGTAGTACTTACATAACTACTTAAAATCCATAGAAAGGACTTCCTAAGGACATGATCTGGATGTGATGAGTAGGTGGGGACATGTGTGAAACTTTTTAAAATGAATATTTTGCTTGGAGACCAGGAATTTAAATTTATGTTATTGCCAAGTGATCAGTGATGGGCTGGTTTTATTGTGGTATAAAATGATGTTTCTACCCCCTTTTAGGTTAGAGAACTTTAAGACCACATGCTGTGCTGATCTATGACTTTATCCTTACTTTTCAGGCATCCAATTCTTCTGGAGTCCCTTTTTGCTATTTTGTCAACGATCTATACTCTGTCAATAATGTTCAATATAATTCACATGGGGCCACAGCTGACATCTCCTTAAAGTCTTCCGTTTATGCCAATGCCTTCCCCTCCACACCCGTGAACCCCCTTCGTCTGGATGTCACTTACCATAAGAATGAAATGCTGCAGTTCAAGGTAAACACAGTACATGTATCAGGTAGTGATTAGACCCTTTTCAGTTCCATTACCTTTTGTTGGTCCAGCCACAGAACCCTAAAATAAGTTAATCTTGCTACAATAGACTAGATCATTATCCAGAGAGCAGTGAGAAATCATTGAGGGAACGATGAGACCTGCCCTGATTTTCATTTGGAGAAGATTACTGTGGCTGCTGTTAGGAAGATAGTTGGGAGAGCAAGAGTGTATACAGAGAGACAAGTTGGGAGGCTGCCAGTTAAGCAGGTCAGGTGAGGGCTTAGGCTTGGACTAGACACTGGAAGGAAGGTGGAGAAGAGTGCACCTGTTTGAGATTCAGAAAGTTGGGTTACCGGGTATGGTGCTCATTGAAAGCAGGCGACAATGGAGAGGGAAGCATCAAGAGTAATGACTGTGTTGGTATCTTGCATCTTGATATGGATGGTGCTGACATGAACTGGAATAGGAATACTGAAAAGGTTTGTGCTTGATCAGTGTAAGATGATATGTTCAGTTTGGGATACTGAATTTGAGATATCTCTAAAATAGCCACCAATGTGCAGTGATTTCATTTCTTTCCAGGATTTAATTGCATTTAAGGACTAGGGATGGACTAGGTATTATGTCTGTTTTTCTATTAAATTAAGCTTCTCAAGGAGAGCAATGTGCCCTTTCCTCTTTCTGCTTCTCAAGTCTAATACAGAGCCTGGCAGATAGTTAGCGCTGTAATGTTATTGACACAGTAAGTGAAAGTGATCAGGACATTGTGACATTGCCTGAAAGGTTCTTTATAATCTGACATCAACCTGAATTCAGAGTTTTTGTACCTCCTCTAATGCAGGGATGATGCTGTAGTATGTTTGTACATCATAGCACTAGCATGTTGTAGGCACCTAATGGGTTTGAAATGAATGAACCTCCTTGGAGTTTTAGCCTTAACCATTGCCTACTCTACGTCTTGACGATACAGTAGCTCTTTCCAAAATATTTGCCTCCTTCTGTCCCACTTTAATTCTCTCTGCCTTTGCAGTTGTTATTCTTCAGCAGAATGACTTGATCTCCTTCCTTTGTTTGGTTAATGCCTACCAAGCTTTTAATACTCTAGACTGTATTTCTCCCGTGACACCATCTCAGTCTCCCAGAAACAGTGTTAGGCATTTCCTTCCCTAGAATCTCACAGCACTTCTACATAGCTGTCCCTTAGCACACATCCCCCAGTGTTGTTAGCTGCTCTCTTTCACTTCTCATTCGCATGTGAATTTTGTAAAACCATAACACTTCCTTATTCAGCTCACTTCCCTAGTGTCTTGTGCAGTGTCAGGCAGGGACATAGTAGATACTCATGAGTCAGTTTAGATACCACCTTCAGCAAGGAGATTCTGATAATTTTAATCAAATAGATTTCATTTTGGGAAGACAGGGTTTTTTTTCAATTCATAATGGTTTTAAGGTATTTTTATATACTCATATGCCCACAGAAAATAACAAGTAACATATTCATAAATACCACACTGATTCCAGAATGACTTTCCACATTAGCACTAATGTCCCATTGAGTATATTAATGTAATAGAGGCCTTAATAATGAGAAATGACAGAAAAAGTGTTTAATCTGACATTGTTACTTGTTATGTTAATTCAATCTCAGATATCATCAACTTAAAGAAGACAGAAACATAGCATCTGAACTTTTTGTCCAAAAATAAAAAAGGTTCTGCTAAGGGTATAGGTTTCAAGAGCACTATTCTTGCCTAAAATCGATTTCCTCTGGCCTAGATTTATGATCCCAACAACAATCGGTATGAAGTTCCAGTTCCTCTGAACGTACCCAGGGTGCCATCCAGCACCCCTGAGGGTCAACTCTATGATGTCCTCATTAAGAAGAATCCATTTGGGATTGAAATTCGCCGCAAGAGTAACAGGCAGTATAATGTGAGTGCTTCTAGTGTGACCAGAGTTGATGTCACCTTGCCTTCACGGCCAGGTCATCGTCCTTGGATGTATCCTGGTTCCAGCATCACATTGTCCACTCCAGACCATGGATGAGTTGTTCCTTCCAGGGACCTGTTCTCATGGAAATCTTTAGCATTCTGGGAAAGAATGACTGAGGCAGTGAGTGTGGCCTGAGGATTCATCCACAAATGTTTATGGGTGCCTTGTCTAGAGGAGTGCTGCTCCTTGTATACAGCTGAAGGTTCTCTTCTCATGGACAACCAATAATAAGTAAACATCATTTGAGTGCTATGTAGAAAAATGGCTGAGGGGTGCAAGGGGGAAGGCGGAACTGGTGTGGAGTGGCTCCCACTGTGATGGTGAGTGTGCTTGGGTTTGTATGTGGAGACCACTGAAAAGGAGCAGTACAGTGGAACAGTTGAATGAAGAATAACTCCTGGGCTTTTAGCGAGTGATATCTATGATACTTTAATTAAGTTAGTTCTGTTTTTGTTTTGGAGATAACAGGTTCGAATATAAATCAAGCAATTCTGTTGTCCTGAAAAGTAGCTGCTGGAAGAGAGAGAAAACCCATTTTTGTTTCAAAATCTTGCCTTTTTGTGTTCGTTGGACTCTCAGCTCTGTGGCTTCACCTTCAATGACATGGTTTATCCGCATCTCCACCCGCCTTCCCTCCAAGTACCTCTATGGCTTTGGGGAAACTGAGCACACATCCTATAGAAGAGACTTGGAGTGGCACACTTGGGGGATGTTCTCCCGAGACCAGCCCCCAGGGGTAAGGACAGAGCATTTGGGATCTGTGTCTCTGCTTCTCTCCACCCACACTACTCATGCTTCGGGCTTCATCTTCCCAAACTCCACTTGGTCGTCTCATTCTGGTTTTAGACGAGTGGGCCAATTCTCAGGCTTCTTTGTTTCATGTGTTTAATGGATTTCATGGAGAAAACTAGACCTATCTTAGCAAACACATTTTTGTTGAGTTTCTTTCTCAGGCATAACGTCTTTTAAACTCTTACTGCTTCTCCCCATGACTCTGCAGTACAAGAAGAATTCCTATGGTGTCCACCCCTACTACATGGGGCTGGAGGAGGACGGCAGTGCCCACGGAGTGTTCCTGCTGAACAGCAATGCCATGGGTAAGGCCGTCCAGTGCCTCCCTTATTTTGGGGGGCTACCAATCAAGTCAGTTTAGAATGTTTTTAGCCCAACTGTTCCTTGAAGTCAAAATTTTCATTTTATGGGCATTAGTGTTTATTTTTTCTTTGTCTTTAGCCTTTCTGTTTATTTCAATATAGGATCATGTGATAAGAGGATTTAACCGAACCCTCATTTTGGTAAAAATCACATAAGAAGGGATAGTAACACCACGTGGGTCCCAAATATCCTGGAGGCCAGCTCGTGGAAGCCAGTTATATAATTTGAATTAGGGTAAAACTATGGGTCAGAGAAGTTAGTCTGGGGGTATGAGGGTGTATGGTGCATTGAAAAATTACCTGTCGGGTACTATGTTTGCTATCTGGGTACCAGGATTCCTACCCAAACCTCAACATCATGCAATATTCCCATGTAACAAACGTGAATGCGTACCTCTTTATCCAAAATAAAAGTTGAAATGTAAAAATAATTTTATAAGAGTAGAATGACAAAATATAGTAAAGTACAGCAAAAGGAATCAAACCCAGAAATGGGACCTGTAGACTTCCACTGAACTTCAGTTCTGTGTGTGGATGATAGAAAATGCCTGCTCTTACCGCTCTATGATAGGGAGGGCGTAGGAAGATGGAGAATGTGTGGATTTCAGGGGTGATGTGGCAGGTTTCCCTTGTGATGTGGAAGGTTTCCATCTGGCTTGGCATTTTTCTTCATTTTCAGACGTGACGTTCCAGCCCCTGCCTGCCTTGACATACCGTACCACAGGGGGACTTCTGGACTTTTATGTGTTCTTGGGGCCAACTCCAGAGCTTGTCACCCAGCAATACACTGAGGTAGGGGGAAACCCAATTGTTTATCAAGCACTTATACAGCACATTCTGGGTGCCAGAGCCCACATCCATTAGTATGACTCTCAGATGATAACTGGAATTATTGGTCTTTCTTGGAGAGAGATTATAGAATAAGAAAAAGTAAACACATTCAGATTATCATTAAATGTATAGCCTCTGTAAGCATTGCAGAAGAGCAGATGTTATGGTGGTACTAGTGGTGGTGATGGTAGTGATAGTGTGGTGGTGGTGGTGTTTGTGGTTATGGCGTTGGTGATGGTGATGATGGCAGTAGGGGCTGACAGTGGGGACAGTGATGTGGAAATTGTGATAATAATGGTGGTAGTAGTTGTAGTGTTGGTGATGGTGGTGATAGTGGTGGGGGTGGTGGTGATGGGTGTGTTGGTGATGGTGGTAATGATGATGATGGGGTGGTGGTGGATATGGTGGTGGTAGTGGTGGTGACAATGGGGTGGTGTGAGGAGTATGGTGGTGGTAGTGGTTGTGATAATACTGATGATGGTGGGGGTGGTGATGGTGTTTGTGGTGGTGATGGTGTTTGTGTTAGTGATGGTGATGATGGTGGTTATGGTTATGGTGGTGGTAGTGACAGTGGGGTGGTGTGAGGAGTGTGATGTTGGTAATAGTGGCTGTGATGATAGTGGTGAAGGTGGGTATGGTGGTGGGGGTGGTAGTGTGGTGGTAGTGATGGTAGTGAAGGGTAATGATGATGGTAATGATGGTGGTGGAGGGCATGATGGTGGTAGTGGTGGTGATGGTGAAAATAGTGATGGTGGTGGTGACCATGGTGGTTTTGACAGCAGCAGCAAATACTTATGTACTACCTACTACACATCACTGATTTATTGCTTGCTGCCTGTTAGAGCACTTCGCACATAATAACTCCTTCAGTCCTCACAAAAGGACTCTGAGGCAGAGGCTATTATTATACCCTTATTTACAGATAAAGAAACTGAAGCACTAAGAGATTACTTAATTTTTGCCTAAAGTCACACAGGTAGCAGGATTGGAGCCTGTATGCTGAGCCAGGCATTTTGCCTCTGATTCTGGGCTTCTTAATGAGTTACCTAAAGTGTCTCTAGGAATGGAGTAAAATCAGCTTTTCCATAATTTTTAAGAAGGAGGTCAAGCCTAGCAGAAAGCTTTCTCCAAGTATCCCAGTGGCTCTATATCCTGTCAGTTTTGATGTGGATTTCAATTAGTTAGTTGTCTAGCTTGGGGCATGGAAAAATATTCTTATTACTTGATGTAAAACTTCAATCTGGTGCCTCTGTTCTGAGGACTAATATTTTCTGTCTATTTTTTCTAGTTGATTGGCCGGCCTGTGATGGTACCTTACTGGTCTTTGGGTTTCCAGCTGTGTCGCTATGGATACCAGAACGACTCTGAGATCGCCAACTTGTATGACGAGATGGTGGCCGCCCAGATCCCTTATGTACGTTCTCAGTCATAGCTCTGGAGTTTCATAAGTAACCCAGGTGCCTCTGTGTCTGGGTTCATTTGTCTAATGTTTGTGGGATTCTATGAAGACATAATGTTCTTTTTCAGACAATATCACAGTTAGCCTCACCCCAGCACAGTAATGTAGGTAAGGGTGCTTGTTTCCATCTTCTAGAGATGATAGCTCAAGACTCACCGTGACTTGCCAGAGGGAGATAGGCTGGCTCCAGGACTTTTTCTGCTATCTCATGCTTCCTTCTATTTCTTTCACATGTCTTCAAAACATTTAGTCAAAACGTCCTGGTTTCCATAAGAATAAATGATATCCCACAGTTCTTTTACTTAATTCTTGAAAAAAACTAACCCCAGTCAGACCATTGTATACGTGGATACGACCTCAGTTCCTGCAGCCCTGGTGCTGTAGCACAGTGTCCTATCGACTCTGAGCTAATCACTGATGGAATACACGGATCCTGGTATGGGTTTCCAGAGGGCAAACATATATAAATAAACCTTATCTTTCACTGGAGAGTGGGAGGAGACCCAGTCATCAGAGAATTAATCCAGTGTACCATCGCATATCTAATTTTATTCTACATTTCTATTGTTTTACAATAATTCCATTAGTGGAACATAGTGTTTCCATTAGTGGATAGTGAAATGCAATATTCCTTCTCCATAAGAATGTTGTATCTGATTTCCCTCAGGGTTGGGTATTCCAAAGCACCTATACAGTGTTGCTTTGTTTTGATATGTTTTGCAGTAGATTTACCATCCACATTGTATTAGCCCTGGGTAGTTAACAGTATTTTTTGTAAGCATGAACCACTGATACCAGGGGAAGCCTCTTGGGGGAAGTCATCACAATCACTCCTGATAGTGGCAGTTTACAAAGCACTGTCCAATCCAGTGTACTTATTTATCCTCAGAATAGCCGTGTTAGAGAGGCATTCTCATGCTATTTTATGCTGACTTAAGGTTTTTTCTATTCGATCACTGAACATTTTAAAAATTAAGTGAATTTCCCAGCACCTGTACCTAACAAATGGCAGAGCTGGGATTTGAAAGCATCAACGAGAAGCTGTCTGGAATTCCACCATGTGTGGTGGAGGGTTGTTCTCCTGTAAAGCTTGGGTGTGTACAGCAGCAGCCACTCAACTCCCCGTGTCCTCCCGCAGGACGTGCAGTATTCAGACATCGACTACATGGAGCGGCAGCTGGATTTCACCCTCAGCCCCAAGTTTGCTGGGTTTCCAGCTCTGATCAATCGCATGAAAGCTGATGGGATGCGGGTCATCCTCATTCTGGTTAGTCCTGATGTGAATGTGTGCGGTCTGTTTGGGAGCAGGTATGGGTTTTGGTGGAGAAAGAATTATACTTTATTTCCATATTGCAAGTAGATAAATTGAAGTGCAGTAAGAAGTGTGTATTTCCCAGGACTCACAGAAACTCTACAGTTCAGGTAGAAGCCAGCGAGTTCGCCCTGGAGGAGTTCTCCTTTATTCTGTTTCTCTTCATTCTCTGGCTTTGGTTTTCCCAACTGACTTATGCTTTGATTTCAGGATCCAGCCATTTCTGGCAATGAGACACAGCCCTATCCTGCCTTCACGCGGGGCTTGGAGGATGACATCTTCATCAAATACCCAAATGATGGAGACATTGTCTGGGGAAAGGTATAATCCTAAGGGATGATCCACTAGTCCCTAGCCTGAGGGTGGGTCATGGTTAGTGGGTCACACGCCTGTGTATGTTATTTCTGGCGTTTTCTATTTGGGCTCTGAGGTCAGACACTCTCCTTTTCTCAAACAATATTTGTTTACAGTTAAGAACTTTTAAAGTAATGTAAAGCATTATGGAATTCACTTTTCCATGAATCCTACATGATAATCAAAGTATCATTGCTCCTAGGACATGGTTTATATAACAATTTCTTCGGAAATCCTATGTAAGGGAAACTGTCCGTGCATTGCTACTGAGCATGTTTCTCTCCATAGGTCTGGCCCGATTTTCCTGGTGTTGTTGTGAGTGAATCTCTAGACTGGGACAGCCAAGTGGAGGTAAAAGGGTCTTTGTAAATGTGGGTGGAGTCAGGGTTTCTAGGCAGGGGCAGCTCTTCCTGGGATTCTAGACATGCCTGTACCATGGACATGGGCTTGGTAAGGGCGAAACACTTAGGGGATGTGTCTTGGGTTTCAGTCTGTGCCAATTAGTTTACATGGAGTAATACTTTACTGCCCACTGGGATGTAGATATGTGTTATTATCCTTGGGATTTAAGACCAGAGAGCTTAAATTACTTGTCCAAGGTTTTAGGTGACTTGTCCACGGTTTTAGATGACAAAGTGTTGATTTCAGTTTCATGGCTGCACATTACAAAGGCCCAAGAAGTTTCCACTTTTCCTCCGAAAAGTGCTATCTTTTCTCTGAACTAATATACTTACTGTTGTTGCCTTGGTTATCCCTTTTAAACAGTCTTCAACCCTTGAAGACTGACTAGGTCATTTTCTTTGTATATATTTTTGTTTTTTTCCCATGAACACGTTTCTCCATTTCCACACTTGTAAGTCCTCCTCTGAGCTCAATCCTTCCTTGAGTTTCTCAACTTTGCTTTTACCTCTCAGTTTCTAGCCTTATTGTAAAACCTGCTCTCTCCTGGGGACGGTTTTTTGCTTGTAATGGATCCAGGCAGCCCATGCTTCTGAACCTGAAGTTTCTTCCAGATTCACTAAGCATTTCTTGCTTGAATGAATAAATGGCTCCTTACAGGTCTAGGAAGCCTACAGCCCCATCCTCGGGCCAAGATTTGTGTCTCCTGAACTGAGGCAGCCTGTGTGCTTTACTATCAATTGTTGTGACAGTTCCCACAGGCAGGACTGTCAGGGTGGGGCCGAGGACTTCCTGGGTAGCAAGTACCTTGCCCTACCTCTTGAGCTGTTCTTCAATAATGGTTATTCTTTCTGGGCAGGAATGGTAGCAGGGCATGTGTAGCCTATGTGACCCCCACAGGAGAGCTGAGGAGACCAGGAAAAGGCCTCTTTTCTAGGACATCTGCCAGGAATTGAAGGGATAAAGAAGCTGGCCTGTGCAATCAGCAATGTGGTATATGTTGTAGAGTCTAGATACTCTCTCAGGATCAAGTATTAATCAGAGAAATATCCATGTTGTGGGAACAAATCCCAGCAGTTAATTCGGTTAGCAGCCACTCAGAAGCCCAGGTCTTCACCTCTTTTGGGAGTTCTTTCTACATAATGTGAGATCGTAGCCCACGGACAGAGATGCAGGAGAAACATTCCAGTCACCAGGAATGTGACTGGCAAGAGTTAGGCCAAATATTCATGCCTTATCCAGATAAGTTGGTTTTCAGGGCAAGTGGTGACTCCTAGAGGCAAAGACGTATATTAGACAGAACCACACGATCTGGAGCCAGGGGCTAAGGCCTGGCACAACTCCAGTAGGGTAGGGAGAACAGATGGTACTGCAGACCCGTGATGCGTTCTTCTCTGGTGTCAGTCTCTGACCTCCTGGATCCCAGAGCCAGTTGGCAGCAGTAGCACTTTTTAATTTAAAATGAGACACACTTGGGACCAGGCTGCTTGGCTATTGGACTGCATGTCTTTATTTACTGTCAGTAGATGCAGTAAAACAAAACAAACAAAACAGAACCTGGGGCAGGTTTTGAAGATTGGCAAGAACGAGTCAGACTCAGTTCAAGGCTGGTTTTCTTTTGTCTACTACTGAACAAGTATCTATCTGTTTATGTGTATCTATGTATTTATCTATCTATCTTCGATCTATCATGTCTGTGTATCTACCGGTCAATCTATTAATTCATCCACACACTCTATCTGTCTATCTATCTGTCTATCTACTTCATCTATCTGTATCTATCTGTCTATCCACTGTATCTACTCAGGTTATATCTATCTATCTATCTATCTATCTATCTATCTATCTATCTATCTATCCAGCCAGCCAGCCATCCTATTCATTTATATCTATCTGTCTGTCTGTCTATCTATCTATCAATCAGTCAATCAACTATCTATCATCTACTTTCATCTATCTGTAGTCTATCTGTCTATCCACTGCTATCTACTCAGGCTTACTATCAATCTATCTATCTATCCTATCATATCTACGTCTATCATATCCATCCATCCAGCCTCCTATTCATTTTATCTATCTGTCTGTACGATCATTCATATCCATCTATTCTCGTATCTCTACCTTTATTCGTCCACTTATCCAAATCCCTCTTCTATCTATCTACCTACCTACCTATCTATCTATCTATCTATCTATCTATCTATCATCTATCTACCTATTTATCTATCATCTATCTCTATGTATGTATGTATGTATATATGTATATATGTATATATACTATTCAAGGGAGAAGACTTAGCTTCCTGTCCTCTCATCACCTGTCACAGAAAATCACTTGAAGCTTAGGGGTCCAAGCAGCCCACATGGACACAGGAACCTGCCCATCCAAAGAAGTTCTGGGTCATGGGCTTCTTGACTTTTATCAAGTAGTCAGTATCAGAACCCCACAGTTCATCAGCCAGTAGGGGCAACACTGCCATCCTGAGGCAATTTGGAAATCTGAAGGCAGTGTTGGTTATCACAGGGACACCAGAGGCATTCAGTGGGCAGTGGGCAAGGATGCCGATAGCTCTGATTGCAGGGAATTCTCCACAAAATATTTCTCACCTCAAATGCCAGTTGTGCCCCTGATGAGAAACTCTTCATTACGGAGTCACAGAATCTGTTAGTTAGCTCATAAGAGATAAGTCTTCATAGATACGATAATTATAACTGTTGGTTGGTACAAAGGTAATTGCGGTTTTTGCCACTGAAAGTTATTAAAAGTAGGCCGGGCACAGTGGCTCACACCTGTAATCCCAGCACTTTGGGAGGCCGGTCACGAGGTCAGGAGTTCGATACCAACCTGACCAACATAGTGAAACCCCATCTGTACTAAAAATACAAAAATTAGCCAAGTGTGGTGGCACATGCTTGTAATCCCAGTTACTCAGGGGGTTGAGACAGGAGAATCACTTGAACCCGGGAGCAGAGGTTGCAGTGAGCCAAGATTGACCCTCTGCCTCCAGCCTGGGCAACAAAGCGAGACTCCATCTCAGAAAAAGAAAGAAAGTTATTAAAAGTAATGACAAAAACTGCAATTACCTTTGCACCAACCTAATATTTATATTATTAATAGTAAGACCCACTCAATGAAGCTGGTGAGGATGAAGCCACTGATGTCCAGGTCTGGCTTCACTGAACATAAAACAAACAGCCAACAGTCCCACAAAAGCAGATTTCTGAGTCCAAAGCTCCAGTGGTTTAATTCAATAAGTCTGTGATGGGATCTAGGAATTGTGTTTTGTAGCACGTGATGTGCTACAAAAAGACTGTGAGGTGATCCTGAGGCCCAGTGTGTGGGTGGGTACATCACTGTTTGAAGACTGGAGAAAGTGAAGGCAGAAGCCACAAAGGCAAGACTTGAATATGCACAGGTGTAAGGCAGAGCCAGCACCTTGGAGAATGGCAGAACATTTTTATGAAGTTGGTGGGGGTCATCATGGCTGGCCAGGTTCCCCACGTGTACCCCATATGGGATACAATTCTGACTCAGATGTGGCTGATAATCTCTTTATTCTGATTCTCCATTCCCCACCCATCCCATTGATTCTAACCCTGCCTGATCTGGAGCTCTCTGTTTCTGATGAAAGGTTCTCTTTGTCGGGTTTCCTGGTTTCTACCTCCATTTCCTCACAAAAGGCATCCCTGGCAAGCCCACTTCTCTCAGGATTCTGCGTGATGTGAGCCGCTGTCTTCTCACGTCCTTGACAGCCAAACCCATGCAGGCTGATCTATTTCTGTTTTCTCATATTCCTTTTCTTGCCCTTTATGTAGACATATGGGTTCCTACCTGCCTTTTGTCTATTGTGTATAAGAACTGGAGTTCCCCTAGACCAAGTCCTCATTCTGTTGCCTACCCCACCCTTCTCACCAGCATTCTTTAGCTCTTTAACTCTTACAATGGTGTGATTATCATAAAGGAGGCTATTTACTGAGACATACAAAGGACCATAATGTTCCATAACAAGCAACATTTATTTGCTGCTTGTAAGAGGTGTGAACCCACCATTAAACAGTGAGTATATATTTTGTGTCAAGTTCTAAGCTAAGCATTGTGCAAAATATAAATATCACTCAGATGAATATAAAACAAGCTTCTTGCTCTCAAAAGTCTACAATGTAGTTAAGAAGTTGTATCTGGCTAGGCACGGTGTCCCATGCCTGTAATCGCATCACTTTGGGAGGCTGAGGTTGGTGGATCACTTGAGGTCAGGAATTTAAGAACAGCCTGGCCAACATGAAGAAACCACCTCTCTACTAGAAATACACAAATTAGCCAGGTGTGGTGATGCGTGCCTGTAATCCTAGCTACTCAGGAGGCTGAGGCAAAAGAATCGCTTGAACCTGGAAGGCAGAGTTTTCAGTGAGCCGAGATCGCACCACTGCACTCTAGCCTGGGTGGGTGATAGAGCAAGACTCCATCTCAAAAAAAAAAAAAAAAAGAAGTTGTACCTTGAATCCGTCTTTCAGGTTAAAACAAAAACAATGCTGTTATTATCTGAAGAAAGATGAGAACAAGGGGAAGTTGAAATGTCCTCTTTAAGTCCTCTCAATTTATGTTCCAACAGCTGTAGTTGTCATGTCATTCTGAAATTGTAGAAAACACTGAGGCGTGGTGGTCTAATATCCTGAAATGTAATCTTACTCCTTCCTCCCCTCTCTCAGTGGGAATGACATAGGTGGGACTCCCTGGGAGTTTCTTCCTAATCTGTTACCATGCATCTCATGTCTGCAGTCTCTCCCTGGCTTTGTCTTTGAGTAGTGCTTAGGAAATGGCGGGACTGACGTTGAGGGTTGGGTGTCGAGTGCATGAGGTCGTGAGTTCCGGGTGTTGATTGTCATCAACCATGTGTATATGAAGAGAACAGTTTTTGGATGTTTTCCAAATGCTGGGAAGGTGTGCAAATTGCCCTAATTTCTCTTCTCAGTCTACATTTCTCTAATTAGTTAATAACATTATTTAGGCCCTGTTCAGGCCGTCTGTCACCATGCAGTTCAAGTATCTGTGTGAGCTGCATTCTCAGTGTCTGTTTGCTGTCTTATATATTTGTGTGGGACATACAAATTATATTTATATTTTACAGCTATATCGAGCTTACGTGGCCTTCCCAGACTTTTTCCGTAATTCAACTGCCAAGTGGTGGAAGAGGGAAATAGAAGAACTGTACAACAATCCACAGAATCCAGAGAGGAGCTTGAAGTTTGATGGCCTGTGGATTGTAAGTGTGTGTGTCTGTGTCTGTGTCCCTGTGGCACATGTCTATCTTTGTGTGCCTGAGTATATGTACCACTGACCTTCAGTCAAGAGGATAGTCATTGTCCAAGGAACACTTTGGACATATCAGATACTTCCTCCTCTCAGGAGTGGGACATCCCTGATAGCCCTCAGACCGTGTACCCGACCTAACACTCCTACTGTAAAACCTCTCAGGCCAGGCCGGACCAGGTGTGGTGGCTCACGCCTGTAATCCCAGTACTTTGGGAGGCTGAGGTGGGCGGATCACCTGAGGTTGGGAATTTGAGACCAGCCTGACCAACTTGGAGAAACCCTGTCTCTACTAAAAATACGAACTTAGTCGGGTGTGGTGGGGTATGCCTATAATCTCAGCTACTCGGAAGGCTGAGGCAGGAGAATCGCTTGAACATAGGAGGCAGAGTTTGCGGTGAGCTGAGATCACACCATTACACTCCAGCCTGGGAAACAAGAGCGAAGCTCCATCTCAAAAAATTGGGGGGAAAAAAAAATCCCGGAGGTAATTTACTAGGAATTTCTTGGAAATTTGATTGCCTCAGAGCCACCTGGGAAGAGATTTATTTTTTAAAACCTCTAGCCAGTCATTCTGTAGGAGTGAATTAGTCTTTCCAGCCAGTTCTCACCAGGATTTGATGAAGTTCCCAGGGCTGACATCTACAGGGATTACTGGATGTTGAACAATGTATTCACTGCTTCCTTGGCTCAGAATTGGCCGGACATAATTATCTTAAAAAGTGAGGTATGTCTGTGTTTGGCATTTCTAGGATATGAATGAACCAGCAAGCTTCGTGAATGGGGCAGTTTCTCCAGGCTGCAGGGACGCCTCTCTGAACCACCCTCCCTACATGCCACGTAAGAACCCTTGGTCTCCTGGACTGGCAGAGCTAGGACTGGAAAGATGGCCACTGGAGGAGCCCAGAGGCCAGGGTTGTGCCTGCACAGCTCAGGGCACATCCTCATGGCTGCTGTGGTTTACTGGGGACCAGAGACAAAAACGCTGCACTTGCTTTACCCAGACGGGCATGTGCAAGTGACTAGATTCATTGAGCAAATTTCCTGAAATTTGTCCAGAAAGCACTTAGCAGTGCTCATGCCACAAAGGATTCTCACAGCTAGGTTTCTTAGTTTTTCGGCTTGTGTGAATTCCATCACAGGAATTTCTTGTGTCATCAATGGGTGGGAATTATTGGCTTCCCCTTATGATGGAGCTGATGGACTTTGGAGTTATACTTGGGTTCATATCTTGGCTCCAGAAATTGTTCTCTCTAGGAGTTTTGTGACTTTTCAGAGATTATGCGATATTTCCAAATCTTGGTTTGCTAAACTGTAAAAGACAGATAATGATGTCTTCTTCATAGAATTATGGACATAATTGGCAAGTCAGAAGCCTAAAAAGGAGTCTGTCATGTAGTATTCGACAGCTGTACCTTCTTCCTTACACCTCTGCTTTCTTCAGTGAAGTTGGTGTTGGAAACACTGCAGGTGCCATTGCAGCTCAGAGCTGGGGGCTCTGTGCTCATGTCTCTGGGAAGATGGAGAGTGACACAGGCAGGACTCAAGTTTGTCTTAAGATCCAGTGTCCAATCCCTTGAGGAGAGGTCAGGGATAAATAGATTCGGGGTTGGATTTCACCTCACCCGTTCTTCCTCGTCAGATTTGGAGTCCAGGGACTGGGGCCTGAGCAGCAAGACCCTGTGCATGGAGAGTCAGCAGATCCTCCCAGACGGCTCCCCGGTGCAGCACTACAATGTGCACAACCTGTACGGGTGGTCCCAGACCAGACCCACATACGAGTGAGTCTCTGCCTTCTCCAGCTGTCACAACCCGGAGGGATTGCCAGGGACTGACATAGCCATCCTAGTTTTCTTTCATTCCCATTCCAAGAATTAAGAAGATTCTCATGACAACCGTGTAATGATTCTTATTAAACAAATGCTCATTGACATGGAGCCAGGCCCTCTGATTTAAAGGAGGAGGACAAATTTAAATAAGACATGGTCCCACCAGTGAAAAACGTAATGATCCTGGTGGGAACGACACACATGGAGACACCATAATGGTCACTCAGGGCAGCCGGCGGTACAATAGCTTTAGTTACAGGAGGTGAAGAGAACACAGAGGACTGGGCATCTCTCCCCTTTATTTCAAAAGTGAATCATATTTTGAGATTTTTTTTTTTTTTGGCCATTCTTGTTGGAGGGTAACTGGTATTCTACCAAATTAACACAGTCCCTCTTTGCAAGCTCAACGAATGGTATGAATTCTTCTAAGGACAGTCTTATGATCTTCACTGTGTTCCTCCTCAAATATAGAAAACTATGTATTGAGGAAACCAATAGCAAGATTTAGTAATTCCTTACTATTTTTGGCTGTTCCTGTGACATCGCTACAGTGAAGTTCTTTGTAAAGCACTGTGAGAACACGTGACTCGTTATCTCCGTCATCTGGGATCAGTGGGGCCCCCATTGCAGCTCAGATTCCCATGTTCCCTCCAATCACGCAGCAAATATTGACTAGGTTCAAGGGCTCTGGGAGCAGAAGCTCTCTGGCCTTTGCTCCCTGACTGTGCCCTCAGTTCACCTCCTGTTGCCTTCCAACCAGAGCCATGCAGGAGGTGACGGGACAGCGAGGGGTGGTCATCAGCCGCTCCACATTTCCGTCTTCTGGCCGCTGGGCAGGACATTGGCTGGGAGACAACACGGCCGCGTGGGATCAGCTGAAGAAATCTATCATTGGTGGGTGGCTTCTTCCCAGGGCCTGTGCCGGTAGGGCAAGGAATTGGGATCCTTGGGGAAGAGGTGAGGAGGCGGGTGGTGAGAGCCTGGTGTGACACAGCTGTGCTTCCCATTGCAGGCATGATGGAGTTCAGCCTCTTCGGCATATCCTATGTGAGTGTCCTTGGGATCCTAAGCACCAGGAAGGTTGGGATATCTTTCAGAAATCATCAGCAGGCTTGTTTTATTTCTTCTTGTTTCAGACAGGAGCAGATATCTGTGGGTTCTTTCAAGATGCTGAATATGAGATGTGTGTTCGCTGGATGCAGCTGGGGGCTTTTTACCCCTTCTCAAGAAACCACAACACCATTGGGACCAGGGTAGGACAGTGGCTCCTACCTCCAGTGTTTCACTTGAAACGCANGAAGTTCCCAGGGCTGACATCTACAGGGATTACTGGATGTTGAACAATGTATTCACTGCTTCCTTGGCTCAGAATTGGCCGGACATAATTATCTTAAAAGTGAGGTATGTCTGTGTTTGGCATTTCTAGGATATGAATGAACCAGCAAGCTTCGTGAATGGGGCAGTTTCTCCAGGCTGCAGGGACGCCTCTCTGAACCACCCTCCCTACATGCCACGTAAGAACCCTTGGTCTCCTGGACTGGCAGAGCTAGGACTGGAAAGATGGCCACTGGAGGAGCCCAGAGGCCAGGGTTGTGCCTGCACAGCTCAGGGCACATCCTCATGGCTGCTGTGGTTTACTGGGGACCAGAGACAAAACGCTGCACTTGCTTTACCCAGACGGGCATGTGCAAGTGACTAGATTCATTGAGCAAATTTCCTGAAATTTGTCCAGAAAGCACTTAGCAGTGCTCATGCCACAAAGGATTCTCACAGCTAGGTTTCTTAGTTTTCGGCTTGTGTGAATTCCATCACAGGAATTTCTTGTGTCATCAATGGGTGGGAATTATTGGCTTCCCCTTATGATGGAGCTGATGGACTTTGGAGTTATACTTGGGTTCATATCTTGGCTCCAGAAATTGTTCTCTCTAGGAGTTTTGTGACTTTTCAGAGATTATGCGATATTTCCAAATCTTGGTTTGCTAAACTGTAAAAGACAGATAATGATGTCTTCTTCATAGAATTATGGACATAATTGGCAAGTCAGAAGCCTAAAAGGAGTCTGTCATGTAGTATTCGACAGCTGTACCTTCTTCCTTACACCTCTGCTTTCTTCAGTGAAGTTGGTGTTGGAAACACTGCAGGTGCCATTGCAGCTCAGAGCTGGGGCTCTGTGCTCATGTCTCTGGGAAGATGGAGAGTGACACAGGCAGGACTCAAGTTTGTCTTAAGATCCAGTGTCCAATCCCTTGAGGAGAGGTCAGGGATAAATAGATTCGGGGTTGGATTTCACCTCACCCGTTCTTCCTCGTCAGATTTGGAGTCCAGGGACTGGGGCCTGAGCAGCAAGACCCTGTGCATGGAGAGTCAGCAGATCCTCCCAGACGGCTCCCCGGTGCAGCACTACAATGTGCACAACCTGTACGGGTGGTCCCAGACCAGACCCACATACGAGTGAGTCTCTGCCTTCTCCAGCTGTCACAACCCGGAGGGATTGCCAGGGACTGACATAGCCATCCTAGTTTTCTTTCATTCCCATTCCAAGAATTAAGAAGATTCTCATGACAACCGTGTAATGATTCTTATTAAACAAATGCTCATTGACATGGAGCCAGGCCCTCTGATTTAAAGGAGGAGGACAAATTTAAATAAGACATGGTCCCACCAGTGAAAACGTAATGATCCTGGTGGGAACGACACACATGGAGACACCATAATGGTCACTCAGGGCAGCCGGCGGTACACAATAGCTGTAGTGTACAGGAGGTGAAGGGAACACAGAGGACTGGGCATCTCTCCCCTTTATTATCAAAGTAAATAATATAGATTTTTTTTTTTTTGGCCATTCTTGTTGGAGGGTAACTGGTATTCTACCAAATTAACACAGTCCCTCTTTGCAAGCTCAACGAATGGTATGAATTCTTCTAAGGACAGTCTTATGATCTTCACTGTGTTCCTCCTCAAATATAGAAAACTATGTATTGAGGAAACCAATAGCAAGATTTAGTAATTCCTTACTATTTTGGCTGTTCCTGTGACATCGCTACAGTGAAGTTCTTTGTAAAGCACTGTGAGAACACGTGACTCGTTATCTCCGTCATCTGGGATCAGTGGGGCCCCATTGCAGCTCAGATTCCCATGTTCCCTCCAATCACGCAGCAAATATTGACTAGGTTCAAGGGCTCTGGGAGCAGAAGCTCTCTGGCCTTTGCTCCCTGACTGTGCCCTCAGTTCACCTCCTGTTGCCTTCCAACCAGAGCCATGCAGGAGGTGACGGGACAGCGAGGGGTGGTCATCAGCCGCTCCACATTTCCGTCTTCTGGCCGCTGGGCAGGACATTGGCTGGGAGACAACACGGCCGCGTGGGATCAGCTGAAGAAATCTATCATTGGTGGGTGGCTTCTTCCCAGGGCCTGTGCCGGTAGGGCAAGGAATTGGGATCCTTGGGGAAGAGGTGAGGAGGCGGGTGGTGAGAGCCTGGTGTGACACAGCTGTGCTTCCCATTGCAGGCATGATGGAGTTCAGCCTCTTCGGCATATCCTATGTGAGTGTCCTTGGGATCCTAAGCACCAGGAAGGTTGGGATATCTTTCAGAAATCATCAGCAGGCTTGTTTTATTTCCTCTTGTTTCAGACAGGAGCAGATATCTGTGGGTTCTTTCAAGATGCTGAATATGAGATGTGTGTTCGCTGGATGCAGCTGGGGCTTTTACCCCTTCTCAAGAAACCACAACACCATTGGGACCAGGGTAGGACAGTGGCTCCTACCTCCAGTGTTTCACTTGAAACGCAACCTCCATTTCTGATCTAAACTTAATGCAGTCTGATTTCCTGCGATATCTTTAAAAAATTTTTTTTTCTTTTGAGATAGGGACTGACTCTGTTGCCTAGGCTGGATCATGCAATGTCCCAATCATGGCTGACTATAGCCTCGACCTCTGGGGCTCAAGAGACTCGCCCACATCAGCCTCTTGAATAGCTGGGACTGCAAGCACACACCAATGTGCCCAGAAAATTATTGTGCTTTATATAGATGGGATCTTGCCGTATTTCCCAAGCTGGTCTTGAACTCCTGGCCTCAGCCTCTGAAAGTGCTGGGATTACAGGCATGATCCACTACACCCTTAAAAATTATTAAGCCCTGTGGCCTCAGTGAACCATATTCCTCTGTGTTCTTTAGATTATTATTATATTTTGTTCTTGTTGTTTAGGCAGAATTGTACCAAATGTACCCAAAAAGAATGTCTTACAGTGAAATTTCATTAGCTGTCCTAGGAGAACTACAGTAACCTTTTCCAGTCTATTAAGAATATTCTCTGGGCCTCTTGTATGGTTATCTGTTGTTTAGCTGTGAGTGATCTTCAATTGGAATATGCTTTCTTAAATCTCCTAGAAATTTCAGGGGACCTCCCAACACTGTTCTCTTTCTCTTTTAGAGACAAGACCCTGTGTCCTGGGATGCTGCTTTTGTGAACATTTCCAGAAATGTCTTGCAGACCAGATACACCCTGTTGCCATATCTGTATACCTTGATGCATAAGGCCCACACAGAGGGTGTCACTGTTGTGCGGCCCCTGCTTCATGAGTGAGTGTCCAGCAGGGATCCCAATGACTAATGGCTGACTTACTGGATTCTATATGGCGGGAGTTGAGTTCTTCCAAATTAAAGACATGATTGCCTTTTGACGTGAGCTCTTCAGGTGAAGACCATACTTTGTTACTCTCTTTAGCATAGTGCTATACATGCCGTAGGTCATTAATGAAAGGCTATTTATTGAATGAACAAAACTGAAATGATGCAGTACAGCATGGAATGATTTCTTTCTAATTTGACTGTGCAAAGACCTATCTACCTTTTGTAGCAGTTTGGTTATATGTAGCCAGGTCACAGGAGAAGGATTTCAGGAAGAGATTTGAGGGAAAAGGGCCATCCTTGCATTTAAAATGTGACATGGTTAAGAAATGTGGTTAAGTATTTTACAGGACAGAACACATCTACATGTGAGCATTTTAGGCACATCCGTGGGGAGAGCAGAGGCTGGGTGCTCCTGATGAAGCCAGGCCTAGGGAAAAAGCAAGGATGGCTCAGGGGCAGCTGGATTTCTGACTTGGGTCTGAACTTGAGGAGCTTCTTCAGAGTCTCGGGCTGGGCTCTGTTGGGCGCTGTTGGGCACCTTCATTTCCCTTTCCAGGTTTGTGTCAGACCAGCTGACGTGGGACATAGACAGTCAGTTCCTGCTGGGCCCAGCCTTCCTGGTCAGCCCTGTCCTGGAGCTCGTGAGTATGGAGGCTTCTGATGGGGGCAGGATTGCAGCTGTGAGGCTTGGGGAAAAGGACGAGGAGAAGAGGCCTGAGCTGGTGGGGATCCTAAGACATGATTTCTTATTCTCCCTGTGTCTATTCCTCTCCTTCTGAGCTGAAGTCCATCACTTAGGTGTTCTGGGCCTCAGCTCTTTCGTCTTTAAAATGAGCCTAACAATTCTGGTTCATAGGATGATCAAGAAGAAAACAACTCATAGTGTATTCAATGACACAATCATTTCTTTGTTAACTAAAATAAGGAATAGAGGGTCAGATGGGGGAAGTATCGTAAAGAATTCATAACAATCTCCTAGTACTATTACAACTCTTCAGAAGGATTACTTGGCAATGTGTGTACTCGTATTGCTGCTGGCTACCCCTTCCCTTCCTGTGCAGGAGCACCTCCCAGCAGTAAAAGGCATTTGTTTACTTCTGTTGTTGATTAGGCTTCTGATTAAAATACCAGTTAATTGCACCTCCCCAAAATCTTTATTTTTTTTTTGAGACAGAGGCTTGCTCTGTCGTCCAGGCTGGAGTGCAGTGGTGCTATGCCAGCTCAGTGCAACCTCTGCCTCCCAGGTTCAAGTGATTCTCCTGCCTCAGCCTCCCGATGTAGCTAGGACTACAGGCGCCCGCCACCATGACCGGCTAATTTTTTTTTTTTTCAGTAGAGTCAAGGTTTCACCATGTTAGCCAGGATGATCTTGATCTTCTGACCTCATGATCCACCCTCCTCAGCCTCCCAAAGTGCTGGGATTACAGGCGTGAGCCACCTCATGCCCAGCCCCCAAATCTGATTGTACTCACAAAATTTTTTTCTGCCCCAGACACAACCTCAGTTGTTTGTCTCTTTAAGAGTGAATGGCGTAAGCCTATTTCTATAAGCAAATACTGATTTTTTTTGTTCCTAAAGTCCTGGATACCGAAGTGCTTTATGAATGCCACTTGTTTTGGGTAGACAAATCTCCCCTGTTTGAAAAAGAAAAAGGGGTGGAAGGTTTCCCCAATAGCCGACCTCCTGAGAGATGAGGCAAGTGGGCCCAAGGCCATCACATTTATTTCACCTCTTTCCTAAGCAGTTTGGTTTCTCTGTCCTGGAAAATGGTGCCCACTGCCTCACCTTGTTTGTGTTTCATTGTAGAATGCCAGAGATGTCACTGCATATTTCCCTAGAGCCCGCTGGTACGATTACTACACGGTAAGTTTTTCTGAGTGTTTATATAACACAGGAAAATGGTAGAGAAAACAAAGGCTTTAGATCTGATGGACCTTAGGTCAAATGCTGCCTCTGTAACCCACCTGCTGTGTGGTCTTAGAGAAGCCACTTTAACCCTTGTAACCTCAGTTTTCTCACCTCCACGTGGAGTAAGACCACTTCCCTCATAGAACCGTTGTGAAATAACACATAAAGCATCTCACTCAGGGTCTGTTTTTTGTGGGTTCTTTTTTTGTTAATTTTAATATTTTCTTAAAA
>NW_016809984.1:1621144-1655753 GCF_001698545.2 Rhinopithecus bieti
GCCCAGGCTGGAGTGCAGTGGCCGGATCTCGGCTCACTGCAAGCTCCGCCTCCCGGGTTCCCGCCATTCTCCCGCCTCAGCCTCCGAGTAGCTGGGACTACAGGCGCCCACCACCTCGCCCGGCTAGTTTTTTGTATTTTTAGTAGAGACGGGGTTTCACCGTGTTAGCCAGGAGGGTCTCGATCTCCTGACCTCGTGATCCACCCGCCTCGGCCTCCCAAAGTGCTGGGATTACAGGCTTGAGCCACCGCGCCCGGCTATTGACTACATTTTGTAAAGGCAGATGCTAGCCAACATTTGAGACTGTGTTGCAAACTATAGGTTTTATTTTTAATGTTTATGTATTTGCCTGCTGTAAGTTCGTAAGCATAGAGTTTGTCTCTGTCTTTTTATTAAATATCTCCTTCCATAGCATAGATGCTCAAAGAAGGGCGATGCACATAATTACCTAGGGTAAACAAGTGATCAGGCAATGTGCAAAACACACACAGAGGTGTGGCACCCAACCCTTGTGAGTCTGAGCAGCGCAAGTGCCTTTAGAAATGAGGCAGCAATGAAGAGCTCCTTGCCGCATAGTTTCATTGCTAGTATGATTCCCAAAGACTCAGCTGGGAAGCCAGGGTCTTCCAGGGCAGCTCTGGGGAGGTGGTCTCTTGCTGAGAGCCTGACAAGTCAGACCCTGATTCTTGGGGTAGAATCAAAGAAGGCATTTCCTCGGTCTCTAATGAGGCCTTTCTTCTGACTTTTGAGAACATAGTTGAGGGCTGGCAATACAGCAAAAGGGTGCAAACAGGGTTACAAGAAGCAGAGCATGTGCTGGCCCCTTTCATCCAAGGGGATTGCAGTGAGATTAGGTGAAAACTGGAGAAGGATGTGCAATTTTGTTCCTTCTCTTCTCAGTCCACTGGAGCCCAAATCCTCCCCACTGCTCTAGACTCCCCTTCCTGTTGCTAGTCTAGATCTGCCTTTAGGGTGGTAACATGTTAAGGCTCTGCTATGTGCTTCCCAGCCATGCCTTCCCTAGGAAGAGTGGCCAGCTTTCTTTAAGTGAGACTGGCCTTTATCCTGAGTGTGCATGTTGAGTCTCTCATTCAGTAACAGAAGATGTCTTTGGTTGAAGAGGGAAAGACAAAAGAAATCATGGTGCAAGCTGTTTAGAAAAAGCTGAAATTTTGATGTTTAATTAAAATGAAGATGAATTTTATAGTTAGGATTAATGAAGAAGTGTCACCTTAATTAATCTTCCCAATTTTGGGCACCTATTACTCGTTCTAGAGCACAAGCTGGCAAACTATGGCCTACAACCAAATCTGATTGTTAGCTGATTTGCAAATAAAGTTTTATTGGAACACAGCCATGCATATTTGTTTACATATTGTCAACAATAATTGCTTCTTACCTGTAAAGTAGAAGCTCTCAAATGAGAGGATTTTGCCTACCAGGTGACATTTGGCAATGCCTGGAGATATTTTTTGTTGTCACAACAGGGTGAGGAGGAGATGCTGCTGACATCTGAGGATTCTGCTGAGTATCAAAAGGCACAGATAGCCCCATCACCAGAGAATTGTCTGGCCCCAAATCTCAATCGTGCTGAGACTGAAAAGCCCTGCTCTAGTTGAGAACATGTAGGATGGAAGGATAGTCCCTTAGGTTAGGTTTCTGATTCAGATGAGAGAGTAGCACCTCTTTCTGTCACACATCAGGCAGATGTAGTTTGTACGGTGGAAGCAAAGGCATAGACCCTAACAAGATATGATAGCAACCTTGTGCGATTTCATGCAGCACTGGGTGAATGCAGAATGGGTAATGGCAGGTATGTGGCGAAGGGTGATGAGCAGGCATAAGTTCAGAGGGGAGGATGAGATGTCTGGCAGGATGCATTGTTCAGGGAGCGGCCTGTTTTCTCCTTCATCATCTCTTACCTTCTTCTGCCCACAGGGTGTGGATATTAATGCAAGAGGAGAGTGGAAGACCTTGCCAGCCCCTCTTGACCACATTAATCTTCATGTCCGTGGGGGCTACATCCTGCCCTGGCAAGAGCCTGCACTGAACACCCACTTAAGGTGAATGACAGGACTCAGGTTTTCTTTTACATGTCAGTTAGCTGAACAATCTGTAATGAAGTCCACCAAAATGTAAGCATCACTCTCAAACCCACATGCAATTTTACTCAACACTTGTTTTTTCTTTGTGCTTGTTTGTACTTTAACCTTTTTCAGACTCTACCCTCTTCGACTAATTACTAACAGCTCTTTTGTGTCTAAGGGAGTGAGATGATAGGTCTAAGAGTGTCATCTTTCAATCTCACGATTGAAATGGAAGTCAAAATAGGAGCAGCCATGATTCATAATAGTTTTAGTACACTATTGGGTCTAATTGAAGCTTTCCTAAGAAAACTATTGCTGAAAAATTATTTATTCCTCTACAAGATGTTAAAATTCTAGATCAAAGTCTATGTATCAATTAACCATAAGTAACATCCAGTGAGTGCTTGCCCTGTGCCTAGAGCTATATGAATATGGGCATTTCCATGTGGAAATTATTTTTTCTTAGCAAAAGGAAAACATAAATTCTGTGAGATTAGTCGTGTTACCACCATTTATTTCATACATGAGCAAAAAGGCTAAGTGATTTGCTCAGAGTCACACAGCTAGTAAGTACATGAACGTGGACTAAAATTCACATCTCTCTGGTATCAATACTAAAATTCTTAGACTCCCTATTCATTTGATTCCAAAGATTTAAATAAAAATGAAGAACTTAAGACATTTGAAAGTAGAACTGCCTCCACATGTTTTGGATATTAGGTCACGAAAACAGAAAGATTTCAGCATCAGGATTTTCCTTTCAAAAGGTAAAGAAAGAACCCAGTTCATTTGGTTGTCATTACTTTAAGAGCCTTAAAGGAGAATCCTCTTGATTCATTCACTAATTCATTTGTTCATGATATGAAGTCATATAGCCAGATGGAGACAGAATTAGAACTAAGTCACAAGTCTCTTGAATTCTAGTATGCAGTTTTTATCCCCCAAAGCACTTCCCTTTGCTGCTTTATGTTTGTATATAAACTCTTGGTGTGTGGCTGTGGCTTTGCTTTTAGCTAATGCCTCTCTCCTACCTCACTGCAGCCGCCAGAAGTTCATGGGCTTCAAAATTGCCTTGGATGATGAGGGAACTGCTGAGGGCTGGCTCTTCTGGGATGATGGGCAAAGCATTGGTGAGTAGGGGTCACCTGGGATTCATGCTGATGGCACTGACTACATTCCTGGATTATCTTACAGGCCTGCTTTCACCTTTTTCCTGGTAAAACAATGTTGCATTTTAAAATATAATCATTTGTTAATTCAAGGTTGTAATCCACATTGGACGTGATCTTTATTCCTCATGTAAATGAAGCTCAGTTCTGAGTCACCTCCCATTATGCAACTGTTGTAGTCCACTATAGAAGGTAGCAATATGGGAGCCATGGGGAAAGTTTATCTGTAGCCAGCTGAGATAAAATTTCAGAGGATTTATGGTCAAGGACACATTGCCTAATTACATGGTTTACTCTCCCAGTAAGAGGGGTAATACCTCTATCAATTGTATTTTTTATGGGATATTTTCTATTAGGAGTTTATAGGAATTGGTAAACGCTCAGGAGGATTGCTCAAGAAATTATTAGCTATTTCTAGACAAGTGCTGTCCCACAGAACTTTCTGCAGTGATGGCAATGTTCTATATCTTCTGCTGTTCAATATTGTATCTACTAGGCATATGTGGCTATCGAGCACTTGAAATGTGTGACAAGTGCATCTGAAGAACTGAATTTTTAATTTTATTCAATCTTAACAAGCTTAAGTTTAAACAGTTACATTTTACTAGTGACTACTCTCTTAGCACAGTTGTAAGGGATAGCCAGTGGCAACTGACTGAGTAGTGAGTCATTTAGAAAGGCGCCAGCATGACTGGGCTCAGTGGCTCATGCCTGTAATCCCAGCACTTTGAGAGGCCAAGGCGGCCAGATCACCTGAGTTTGGGAGTTCGAGACCAGCCTCACCAACATGGAGAAACCCCATTTCTACTAAAAATACAAAAAAAAATTAGCCAGGTGTGGTGGCACATGCCTGTAATCCCAGCTACTAGGGAGGCTGAGGTAGGAGAATTGCTTGTACCTGGGAGGCAGAGGTTGCAGTGAGCCGAGATCACACCATTGCACTCCAGCCCGGGCAACAAGAGTGAGGCTCCATCTCAGGAAAAAAAAAAAAAAAAAAGAAAGAAAGAAAAGAGAAAGAAAAAGAAAGGGGCCAGCACACAGGGAAGAGTGTGACAGCCACGAGGGCAGGGTGTAGGATGGGAATACTTGAAACCAAACTGTTGAGTAGTTCACGTTCACTGGCTGTGCTGAACTCCATATTCTTCCTGGGCCTGTGGCACACATTTAGTATAAAGGACAAAGAAGCCTTTTCTTTGATCATCTTTGTTCTCTGGAGATCACATTTTTAAATTTGCCTAATACCTCAAGATAAACCCACCAAGACACCAGTGTCGGTGTTTATGTATGTATGTGCATATAAATGTGTGTGCAGACATGTGTACACACAGCAAAAGAAACCTGGAAATTCTGAGCTGATTAGGAAGATGCTGGGAATAGTAGACCACAAGGAAGAAAAGTGACTTAAAAATGGTGTCAGGAAACTGTGTTATATGAAGTGACTCTGTCACACAGATGCATCTATACACATTCATTTCAAACATTTTGTGCAAACTGAGTATGGGGGCAGGGTTTGATTAGTCTCCATAAAGAGGACTTACATTTTCAAATAGAACACTCAAAAGACAGAAAATAAAAACGAAGATAAGCCTTACTCCCTCAACAAGTAACTTGGAAGTCTACTTCTCCAAGACAAGTAGAAAATTAGAAGAGCATTTACATATTCTATAGCATAGAGTTCTACAGCACAGGCCCAGGCCATGTTTATCTTGTTGTTTGTTTGCAGATACCTATGGGAAAGGACTCTATTACTTGGCCAACTTTTCTGCCAGCCAGGTGAGTGTGACTGATATGAAGTGAGAATAGGATTCCACTGGTTTAGGAGGATGCTGAATATCATAAGGGCATAAAATACCACCTAGAAATTCTTCATTGCTCATGTTGCTAATTCACATTCTTCTACTTCTCTAGACTTCTGGTGGAAATTTACTATGCTCCCAGGAGGCTTTCTGCTATTAAACCTATCCTCATCTCATCAGTAATGATCATTATTCCAGTTTACCATGTTACAGATGGATGGGCTGTTTCTGTTATCTAGCCCTTGTTCCTAAGTTACCTTGGAATGGTCTGCACATTTTGTGATTCCTCCACCTGTAGAATATAAGTATCTTGACAGTTGAGACTTTTGTCTCCTGTAGAGTTCAGGGCAGTGCAAAAGACCCTGCAGCTCTTTGTCAATGCAAAGTGGATGGGAGTTGGCAATAGGAGACAGAGTGATGAAATCATGATTTCTGTGATCCAAAGACACAAGATGGTGACTCTGAAGCTGTCTTACTTTATGATCTACATTTGTGCCTAAAAAGAGGTTAGAAAAAATGTGAACTAATTCTGCTATTATCTTTTTTTTTAATTCTCCAATTCGACAGAATACGATGCAAAGCCATATAATTTTCAACAATTACATCACTGATACAAATCCTTTGAAACTGGGCTACATTGAAATCTGGGGAGTGGGCAGTGTCCCCATTACCAGTGTCAGCATATCTGTGAGCGGCATGGCCATAACACCATCCTTCAACAATTACCCCACGACACAGGTTTGTGACCGGTGAAAAGTGCAAATGGTATTTTCCACCCTTAATATGCCTAGTGCAGTGCCTGACTGCTTCCCTTCCAAATGATGCCCTCTCCTACCAGGCCCTCCAGGAATCCCTGAGTTTTCAGTGTGTTAGGAATGGACCACATGGAGATGAATGAAAAATCATGGTTTATCATCATTTGGAATCCATGGCCTGGATTCTTACTTTCCATGTTTGTCTCCTTGTCTGCAAACCTATGTAAAACTTTGTCTTGACTCCCTCACCTCTGCCTCAGAGATCAACTTTCCAAATAGGTTGAACTATCATATTTTATCAAATATGATACCAAATATATCAAATATGCTTCATTATTTCATGTGCCACAAAGAAAGAAAAAGGGATGACAAAACTATGATAGAATGCTTCCTTATCACTCAATTTTTTTTTTTTTTTTTCTTTTTTTTTTTTTTTGAGGCGGAGTCTCGATTGTTCGCCCTGGACTGGAGTGCAGTGGGCGTGATCTCAGGCTCACTGCAGGAGCATCCGCCTCCCAGGTGGTGTTCACACCATTCTCTTTGCCTCAGCCTTCCCAAGTAGCTATGGCTTCAGGCCCCACCACCACGCCTGGCTAATTTTTTGAATTTTTAGTAGAAACAGGTTTTCACCATGTTAGCCAGGATGGTCTCGATCTCCTGACATTGTGATCTGCCTGCCTCGGCCTCCAAAAGTGCTGTGATTACAGGTGTGAGCCACCGTGCCCAGCCTCAAATTTTTATAATAAACTTATAGAAGGTTGTTGAAACTTCTTTAGACATAAATTTTTAGCTATATGTTTCATTTCTGTAAGTGATAATATGGAGGAAAATGTTGAGTGGAGAGACATTGCTGATTCTGCCTCAAAGTAATTTAGAAGAGGTAGACCCTAAATGTGAAGAAGCACTAGAAATAGCTTAACCAATTTGTATCATATTTAAATTGTACTATTTAAATTTGTATTAAACTTTTTTTATTATTTAAATAGTTTATTGTATTTATTATTATTTTGAAGAAAAATATGTGTTAGTAAGATATTTCCTCTGTACCGCAAAAGGTGTTGGTGATTCAGCACTTTATAAAAATCCTTCCACTAGTGTCTATGAAGTTTTTTCCCAAGCCACTGACACACTTTATATACATTTTTATCCTAGTGCTTTCTTGATCTTACTAACTATTCCTTCCTGTAATAATCCTTAAATGTTTTCAGCCCATCTATTCATAACACAGTAATAGCAATGAAGCTTACGCGGGCACAGACAATAATGATTATGCCATGAGTGCTGCCTGGCTCACAGTATTCTATGGTTATTGATTACAAGACACACTCTGGTCACATGAAAAATCTCTACCTTGGGATTAATGCAGTGTAGTGGTTCTGACACTTATTATCCCGATTTTTTCCTGAACTTTTTTTCTTTCATAATCCTTCCTGATGATTAAACCTGAAACAAAAGTTTTCTTTCAGTTTTGCATTTTTTACATTTACTTCCTCATACTTGTGGTTTTCTTGTCAACAACTTCCCCAACTATACCTTAAAGGACTTTGCCCAATCCTGCTGCTGACCAGCTCATGGACAGACATGCAAGCTGATGAGGGCACATGCAGTGAAACCTTCTTGACAGCATCTGCCTAGGAAGAAGCAGGAATAGTGGACTCTTGCTGGGCAAACACTGGGGTGAATAGAGGAATAGGAGAAGGAGGAAACAGAAGGATGGTGCCAAGGAAAATCAGCACCTCTGTAGAATGGAAAAGAGGGCGTTCTCTCCAGTTTGTGCAGTTGTTTCTCTTCAGTGGTTGCATATTGAACTTTTTTTTTTTCTTTTTTTGTTTTTGTTTTTACATTGAATCTCACTCTATTGCCCAGGCTGAAGTACAGTGGTGCAATCTTAGCTCAGTGCAGTCTCCACCTCCTGGGTTCAAGTGATTCTCCTGCCTCAGCCTCCCGAGTAGCTGGGATTACAAGCACCCACCACCACGCCTGGCTAACTTTTGTATTTTTAGTAGAGCCGGGGTTTTACCATGTTGGCCAGGCTGGTCTCAAACTCCTGACCTCAAATGATCCAACTGCCTGGGCCTCCCAGAGTGCTGGGATTACCGGTGTGAGCCACCGCACCTGGCCCATCTCTACCATTTAATATTTTGAATGGTAAACATAAAATATTAAGACATAATATAAATAAATCTTGAATTAGTTAAAGGCCCATCTCTACCATTGAATATTCTTTGTACTCTAAAAAATTAGAAAACACTTTTCTCATCTGAAACTTTGAGGGCAATCTTTTAACTAGACAATACAATATAGAAGTATTAGGGGGTTATTTGGACCATATACTTGCACCTAATTTATTTGCATGCTGTAAATTTCAATGCCAGATGCCCAATTCTTTTCCTTTGGTTTCTAACAGGTATTAAGCATCGATGTGACTGACAGAAACATCAGTGTACATAATTTTACTTCATTGACATGGAGAAGCACTCCGTGAATTTTTAGAGCAAGATTCTAACTATGAACAACTTTGAAACTACTTATACTTCATACTCATAAAAATTATTGTGTTTTGCTAATTGGTTCATACCCACTGTTGGTGAAATATTTTTGTTAATTTTGTTATATGTTTTGTGTGTGAACCCTAAAGGTTAAATGTTAGCCCTGTGGGATGGGCAGTTAGGGAGGTGTGGAAAATCTATGCATTACCTGAATGTCTCTGTGTGGTTAGTATGGTAGTGATTGTTCCTCATATGACATTGACTGAAGATGAACCGGGTCCATGATGAAGTGTATGTATGTCCATGTGTGTAATCATGGAATGGACCCCATTCTCTTGTTAAACACACAAGAAAAAACTTTCCGTGACAGTTCCAGGTCTTGAAGCTAATCAGCATCTCAAGAAAGTATCCAGAAAGAATATCTGCTAGTTGATTATAGGCAGCAGGGGGAATAATACACCTAATTGGTTATTGGTGGGGGGAGCATGATAAGCAAAGAACAGGCAAACACAAGGAAAGATCAGAGGAAACAGAAGATGATAGTAAAAGTGATCATAGTAAGAGCATAATGTAAAATTATCAACAGCCTCATGGGGAGGAAAAAGGAAGAGTCAACTCAGCTGAGACAAGAGGGTCTTGCGAAATCTTTAGCATAAAGGGCTAGTGGTGAGATTGAGATCTGAGCAGGCAAAGCTGAAAAGAGAGTTTGGAGGTTAAAAATAATTTATTTTGCAGTAGTGTGCTTTGAAGTGTGTACATCTTATTTCTAATGTATATAACCACATTTCACATAAAAATATGCAATTTATATGCCGGATAAAAATAAAACAAGTGAATTTGCAAGTAATTTTGAATTTTGTGCTATTTTGAACATGAGTAATCTCTGTTTGGGGTTAAGGTTGTTGTTTAGCAAACTCTTCTGAGTTTGTCTTTCTGGTTCTCTTTGGCATCACAGAACCTGCAGCCAAATCCACCAATAGGATGATAACCTTTATAATTGTCTTTTTCTTACATCTCTGCAAGGAGTCTTTTATAAGATGTAGGTTTGTGGAAGGGTCTATTGATTACTATTTTAATCATCATAGTAATTGCTAAATTTAGGAAAATACCAACTCCCTTAAAAATAGGGATTGCAACCCTCTTGCTTAAAATTCTATAGGGTTAAAATTTGAGATAAGGAAATTATATATTAATGTTCAACAGGAATATTAACTTTTAATATTACCTGAAAATGAGTTGAAAATGAATGTGTTTGGAATGAGTGAGTCTACTTCCCTGTGTTTTCTTCTTTTCTTACGACCAGGAAGTCATTCATTCTCCCTGCACACTCGTGTGTCAGCACCTGCATAAGGCTAGAGGCAAACAATATTGTTAAATCATGTAATTATCACAATAAGGGGTGTTTGGATGAGGGCCTGAGCTAACTAGAAAACTGGTGAAATACCGAAAACTGGCCATGAGAATCCTTTGATCAAAAATGTGGGAAACTTGTCAACTCTAACAAACTCAGGAAGGTCACAATGATGAAAACATTATTTACTTGATATTTAAGAAATATTTAATGTTACCATCAAGGATCTATTGGTGGAATTTGGCTCTGGCTGCCACAAAGTGCTTAAAGAGAAGCATTCTGACTACATAATTCTGACGGCCGAGGCCCTAGTGAGGCCAGTGGGGTTTTGGAGCATGTGAAGTGTCAGGGACCCCACTGACAGCCTAGTGAAACCTACGGAATTCCTCCTCACAACATTGTTTTTAAATGCATCAAGCAAAATGCATGCTATTTCAAAGAAAACTTACATTACAAGATACTTATCCAAATATTAAAGAAAAATTGATATAGTAACCCATGAGATGTGTTTTTTTCATTATCAAATTAAATGAAAAGATCCAACAGTGGAAGTAACAATGCCATAATTTCAATGTAATGATCAACATCAACAATATTTTGAGATATCCACTAAAATATCATAATGTAATGTGGAAAGATCTGTGATTCCATTTTTGACAAATTCATGCTCTGTGAAAACTACTGTGCTCTGTTGTCTACATTCATAACCTAACAAAATGCTAAATTTCAGCCAGAAATGTATGAAAAAGAGATATCGGCTGGAACCAATATGGCTTGCCGGAGTTAACGCAGAGAGAGCTTGCTGATGTCACAGCCTGAATTTCCACCATGGTTTCATACTAACTGCCTCCCAAATTTGCACATGGGACCCATGATGAGGCCTGAAGAGATAACTGTGCATGCCTGAGGACTTTCTAGATCTCCCCTTTCTTTCACCAATCACCAGCTAATCACAGCATCCATCCCCTAAGCCTTTTCTGATAAAAATACTTCCTTAAAGCCAGCACAGGAAGACAGGTTTGAGCTGGACTCTGTCTCCTGTGAGTCGACTTGCAATAAAAGCCTTTTCTTCAAAACCCTTTGTCAGAGTATTGGCTTCTAGCACATTGAAGAGTGAGACCACACTCTGAGAACCACCTCTCATGGAACCATATCCATTTATGGCCATCCCAGAGCAGCCCCTACAACATGGACTTATGCTTACAACTCCTGCCCAGCTATTCAGGAAGAGGCTGGGGGCCTTCCTTTTCCACATATGCTCTGTTCTTCGGATCATATAATTTTACTTTCTTTCTTCATAGGTGTGCCAAAATAAAAAATAACACTCTCAAACTCTTTCACTTAAATAGGAAGACATCTATTCCTTTCTTATTAATGTTATAACGTTAAATGTCATATATACCTACAAAGATAAGGTTTTTTTGGCCATGGCAGATGTCATCAAGATCTCAACAATATTTCTTTGTTCTTGTCATAGCAGCAGAGTCATTGAGAGTTTTGCACCTGGCCTTGAAGAATGGTGTTTTGGAGGTTAGGGGTGACTCATATTACAAGTTTCTGATCTGATGATTCCAACCAGCAGCTTGCTTTGACAACTGTTTGAGTTCCACCAAGAGGTAACTTTACTGTGCCTTGTTACCGATAGACAACTGGAAGATGTCAGGTCACGTGCCTGTCTCTACCCTTCAAAGTGGCTCTGTTATTTTTCTCGTTGGTCAACACCAGTGTGGTGATCCAATATCTTCCAGGTAGTTAGCAAGAAGGGATGGTGAAGGTAGCTATTTTCTGCACTTTAGGAAACAGGTTATAGATTAGCTGGGATTGTTGGTTACCACCATTACATAAACGAAGTCACAAATGTGCACAGCATGTGGGGAGTTAAAGGTAAAATATCACACAAAGAATAGAAAGATCTTATGTAGCAATAAATCTCCCTTCTTGATCTTGCCAGGATGTCTTCCCAATTTGAAATGAGATCTTGGTATGTTTCCCCTGTAACAAAGGCCACCTTGTACTGGGGCAAATGAAAAGCTGCATATGTCATTCCAGGAGTTCATAAATGCAGAAACCTAGTCTCTCTCTCTCTCTCTCTCTCTCTCTCTCTCTCTCTCTCTGTGTGTGTGTGTATGTGTGTGTGTGTGTGTGCATATGTGTGGTTTTCCATATACTGAGCATTTGAAGCAAACACAAAGGATTCACTGCTATGAACACTGTTATTTACAGTTCTTAGGTGCCACCAAAAGAGCCCTCTCTACCCTCATATATTACTGGCAGGAATGGGGATGTAAAATGGTGCTGCCACATTAGAAAGCAGTTTTGTAGTCCTTCAGAAAGTTAAAGACTTATCACATGACCTGTGATTCCACTCCTGGGTATATACCAAGCAGAATTTTAAAAAAACCATGCTGGCTCATAGCACCATTGTTCATAACAGGCAAAAAGTATCAACAACCTAGATGTATATCAACTGATAGATGGATAAACCAAATGTGGTCTATCCATGCAGGGGATACTATCCAGACATGGAAAGGAACAAACACTGATACCTGAAATGGCATTGATGAACTTGGAAAATATTATGCCAAGTAAAAGAAGCCAGACACAGATGGCCACATATTGTATGACTGCATTTATATGAAATGTTCAAAATAGGCAAATCCATAAGGACAGAAAGTAGGTTAGTGGCTGCAGAAATGGGGGGAGATGGGGACGGAGAGTGACCACTAATTGTTTTTTGGGGTGTGACAAAATATTCTGGAATTAGATAGTGGTGACTGTTTCAGAATTTTGTAATTTTTTTTTTTTTTTAAACACTGAATTGTGTACTTTAAAAGAGTGAATCTTATGGCTTGGAAATTATATGTCAATTAAAAAATCCACTTTAGCTAGCTTAAGAAAACTTTTAAAAAGATATTGGTGACTCATTGAAACTCCAGTAGGACTAGAGAGTCAGGTTTGTAGGCCATGTGTCTAGGGACAAGCCCCAGGTTACCCTGTAGGGGTTTCTACTGCCACTGCCCTGAGCACATATCTGGCAGCTTGCAACCTCAAATACTGAGCATAGGATGCCCCTAGGTCTTTTGTCCCTGCTGCCTCTGAAACGAGCTATCTTTCCAACATCCTGGGTTTTACATGGTACCTCCTTATCTACACCTTCTTCTGGATGTAAGTCACTCAAGGGAATATCTCATTCCCAAAGCTCCAGTCACTTGCCTCTACCATGGGTGAAAGAGAGGCTGCGAAAGAGAATTTCCAGCTGTTTCTTTGGGGAGGCAGGATTTGGAGAAAAATTCCTTAAGTTGATTTAAGTAAGAGGTATTTTTTTTTCTTTTTCTTTTTAAGGATCCTTTGTTTATAATTTTTCTTTCAACTTTTATTTTAGATTCAGGGTCTACGATTCAGGGTGCATATACAGGTTTGTTTCAAGGGTATATTGTGTGATGCTGAGGTTTGGGGTTTGATTGAACCTGTCACCTAGGTAGTGAGTAGATAGTGTTTCAACCCTTGTCTCCCTCTCCACCTCCCCCATCTTATCAAGAAGTTTTGAAAGATGCTGAGCCATGAAAGAACATGACAAATATCCACTAGAGGCGTCTTCCCACTTTAGGTGTGTATACTTTCTTTCTTTTTTATTTTTATTTTTTGAAATGGAGTTTTGCTCTCGTTGCCCAGGCTGGAGTGCAATGGGGCAATCTCAGCTCACTGCAACCTCCGCCTCCCGAGTTCAAGCGATTCTCCTGCCTCAGCCTCCTGGGTAGCTGGGATTGCAGCCGCCTGCCATCACACCTAGCTGTAGAGACAGGGTTTCACCACATTGGCCAGGCTGGTCTCGAACTCCTGACCTCAGGTGATCTACCTGCCTTGGCCTCCCAAAGTGCTGGGATTACAGGTGTGAGCCACTGCGCCTGGACAGATTTGCATAATTTCTACCTTAACGGTACTTCACTATTTAGAATAATTGGTGGAAAGGGTCATTCGAATTAATGAAAAGCTGAGTTATACCAAGAGAACTCTGGAGGGTGAAAATGGAGCAAAGAACAAAGTGATGAACTGAGAGCTAATCCATCTTTCACTTACTTATTAAATAAATAGCTATATCTTTAAAAAGAACTATGGATATTGGGCAGAGTGCTAAGCACAGGAGATACAACAGTGAAGAAGACAGACAAGACCCTAGCTCTTGAGCCCTTTAGGCTACATGTACAGATGAGGAAGCATAACTTGACAATCAAAGTAATCAGATATGAATAGGGATACAGAGGAGGGACAATGATTAGAAAAAACACCACCTTCCCCTTTTATTAACAAAAGGAGCTTTCATTCTATGTCACATGGAGAGCAAGGGTTCTTTTATGGTCTATTGGAATATGCACTCCCCTCCTCCAGTTACTGTCAACTTTATAGGGCAATAAATTAATCGTGGCAGAAGCTGGCTACCTCGGCCCATTTACCTTTGCTCAGTGCTTCCTATGAATCGCTGAGGGAGACACACAGCACAGAAAAAAGGTGATGCGGTGAGTACGCTTCTGCATGCAAGCAGTGCTTTGAACAAGGGCGGGGGGGGTCCCTTTCTCTTTGTGTGATTTTCTGTCTGCTGCTCTGTTAAGTGATCTGGATGCCCATGTTTTTCTCCTGGACTTAATATTTTCTTCCTTTTCCAAAAAAGATGAGGAGTGAGGATGAGACAGTTGATGGAGAGGAGAGATGTGTGTGTGTGTGTGTGTGTGTGCACGCGTGTGTGTTGTCTGTGTTTGGAGGACAAGTTCGGGGAAGTCTGGTGTGAGATCCTCCTCTCTCACTGGGAGAAATTAAGGACAGAGGAAACAGATGGGATCCTTCTGGAAACTATCTCAAGATAGCATGGATTTGGAGGAAGGTGAATTCCTCCCAGCTTTGGGCAGGAAGGGTTTCTAAGGCGGGAAGAATTTCTACCTTTAGGAACCCCCATCCTGTCCTCTGTCTGAATGGCAATAGCTCCTAAGGCAGGAAAATACCTAGGGTTATTCCCAGCGTTCCTCAACTTCCTGAGCTAAGGTGCTGGACCTGTTCCCTCAGGAGGATTGAGGAGCTGTGGAGTGGGTCCCTGCTGCTGATTTTTACAGGCTAGAAAGAAAAAGTCTCCCTGTGGAGAGAAATAATACTTGGAGAAAGAGACCAATTGATGAATAATGCGTTTGCTGTGGTATTGAGTTGTGGGCTGTATGTGTAAGAAATGAAGTTTGATACCATAGCTCTCTTGGGGTAGGTCCTTCATTCTTTCACTACCTGAAATTCCACCATTGGAGACTGATCCTCTAAGTCTTTAAGCTCTGGAGCCTAGGACACACTGTGGAGAGAGTATTCAAGTACTATTTTAAAAAGTAGCGGCTCTTAGTGTTTGTCTCAGTTTCACCACTAACCGTGACTAGACAAAATTCCTTAATATTCATCTGTAAAATGGAAATCATGATATCTGTCTGATCAGCTTCAATGCAGGGACTTTATGAGAATACAGCAATACAATATGTATTTTATGGGGATTAGAGTATGTCTTTTAAATAATTTAGACTAAAAGAGAGACAACTGATTAATTTAGGTAAATGGTAAAGAATAGTTAATAAACCCCAATTCTAATCCCAAACCTCAAGTCTCCAAGGGCTAAGGGTTCTTCCTAAAGGCCTGTTGTCAAATTACCTGTAGATCCTAGTTCCTTACCTCTATTTCAATATTAAACTGCTTCCTTTATGGAATTATTACACATTAACCTAAAGGTTACTGTAATTAAAAATTGAAGCTATATACCTATATAAAATATTTGTAGAAATGGTCATGGCATTGGGGAGGAGTTGAGAAGAGCAGGGATACAGGGAAATGTAAAGTAAGAGGAGATGCAAAATAAACATAAAAACAAGAGAGAGAACATTCTTTGTCCCTGTTGACTTATATTTAATAGCTTGTTGCTGCATAAGTGCTGGTTTAGTATGGTGGGAATATGGGGAGAGGAGAGGCTGAGCAGCTGGGTTTAGGAGGTGCCATGAAGACCTTTGATCACAAAGCTAAAGGGTTTTTGGTTTATTCAGAGATCCACTAAAAGCTTGAACATAGGAGATCCAAATGACCCTGTTTGTGCTGGTCACTTGTGTAATGACCCAAAGATACCAGGAAAGTAGTCTGACTGAACTGGTAAATGGCTATGGGAACTAACAGAATGAGAGGAATTAAAAAAGATTCCTAGGTTGCTTTTTTTTTTAAATGTGATTCTATTCCTCAAGTTATTAATTATTTGAGGAACAAATAATTTGGCCAAATTGGTAGGAACTGGGACTGAAGTGTGGGGAGAGATGATTTCAGGTTTAAACATGTTAAATTTGGTTGAATCTATGGGACATCCAACAGGCAGTTTAATATACGAATCTAAATCCCTGGGCTAGAAATACAGGTTGGATTGCCATCACATGTCACATAAAGTCACATGAGAGGTGGAGATTATTCAAGGAGTGTGCATAGTTTAAAAAAGAAACCTATATCAGAATTTGGGGGACATCAACATTTAATGAAATAGGGCCGAGGGTGGTGGCTCATGCCTGTAATCCCAGTACTTTGGGAGGCCGAGGCAGGCAGATCACCTGAGGTTAGGAGTTCAAGACCATCCTGACCAACATGATGAAACCCCATCTCTACAAAAATAGAAAAATCAGCAGGCCATGATGGCAGGTCCCAGCTACTTGGGGGCCTGAGGCCGGAAAATCACTTGAACCTGGGAGACAGAGGTTGTAGTGAGCCGAGATCGTGTCATCAAGCGAGATCAGGCCGAGATCCAGCCTGGGCAACAGAGTGAGACTACGCCTCAAAAAAAAAAAAAAGAAGAAGAAGGAAAGGAATAGGAGACTACAAAGAATACTGAAGATAAGCCAGAAATATAGGTGGAAAGCCAAGATTCTTATCAAGGAATCCATAGGTGGAAAGCTTCATGGAGGAGGAAGTGGTTAAGTGGTCAAGACAGTGTTCATTGTATTCAGCTACTATATCACTGGTAACCTCGGTGGGAGCATTTCCAGTGGAATGCAGAAAACACAGCCAAGCCAATATGAGGAAGGGAATATAGAAAGTGTGGAATTATCGTTCTGGAGGATTAGCTATGAAAGGAAAAAGAAAGTTATTATGTTACCTGGAGAAGCACACAGAGTCATTAACAGAGTTTGAGGTGATTTGGGGTATATTTATGAAGAAAAAATACTCAGAGAGTGAAATTGATTCTGCAAGAAAAGAAGAGATAATTGGCGGAATGAGATTTTTGGGAAATTCAACAGCTATGAGATCTAGATAATAGATGCAAGGATTATACTTACACAAGAAGAGGAAAAACTGTTTCCCTGAGAATAGAGGGGGAAAAGTAAGAATTTACTTAGATGTGAATAACCTTTTGTGGAAAAGCTTGGGTTGAGAAGCAGAGAGATGGAGTAGTTTCTGAAAAATAGTTACTTTCTATTTTATATCATCAATGATATTGTATGAGAATAAGAGTGTAGGTAACAGGTCAGTCCTGAAAAGAAGGATAGAAGGATCAATTTTTTAAATTACTGCTATGAGGCCAGGCACAGTGGCTCACCCCTGTAATCCCAGCACTTTGGGAGGCCGAGGTGGGTGGATCATTTGAGGTCAGGAATTTGAGACCAGCCTCGCTAACATGGTGAAACCAGATCTCTACTAAAAATACAAAAAATTAGCCAGACGTAGTGGCACGCACCTGTAGTCTCTGCTACTCAGGAAGCTGAGGCAGGAGAATCCCTTGAACCTGGGAGGTGGAGGTCACAGCAAGTTGAAATCATGCCCCTGCACTCCAGGGTGAGACTCCATCTCCAAAACAATAAAATAAAATAAAATAAAAATTACTGCTGTGAAAAGCGAGAGCCACTGTCAAGACCATCAGTTGGCTTGCAGGCCCAGTTTATTTAGGAGATTATGAGCCTCAGTGGCATCTCCCTTGAGCTAGGTGTGTCAGCACAGAGGCAGATGTTTGGATGGATAGTTTCATCCTGCAGATTCTGTTAGCAGATAGAGAACAAGGAAGATGAGAGCAATGGCAAGTGAAATAATCAACACTGAGGCCTAGGTCTTTTCAGGTTAACAGCTAGGAAGGGCTAGGAGATTAAAAGGAAATGGAAAGATAACAGTAGCCTTGATGTGATAAAATGCTTTTTTAAAATAAAGTAAGGCAGGCTGGGTGTGGTGGGTCACGTCTGTAATCCCAGCACTTTGGGAGGCAGAGGTGGGCAGATCACCTGAGGTCAGGAGTTCGAGACCAGCGTGACCAACATGGAGAAACCTTGGCTCTACTAAAAATACAAAATTAGCAGGACATTAGCTGGGATTACAGGACACATACCTGTAATCCCAGCTACTTGGGAGGCTGAGGCAGGAGAATCGCTTGAACCCAGGAGGCAGAGGTTGCAGTGAGTTGAGATCGTGCCATTGCACTCCAGCCTGGGCAACAAGAGCAAAACTCTGTCTCAAAATCAATCAATCAATCAATCAATCAATCAATAAAATAAAGTAAGACAATGAGATAGTAAAAGGACATTGCTCATTTACATATGGATTTACAATTTCAAAAGTGGAACAGTTCTGAGGATGATAAATTCCAGGGGCTAGCTAACGTTTGGGGATGGTGGAGATGGAATGGCAATTAAGGCCTGGCAGCTGAGGCTGTCATGGATCTGCGAGACATGTAATAATGTTAGATTTACTGTAATCAGAGCAGAAAAATGAGAACACATCCAGTGTCTGATCTCATTTTTGTGGATGAAGAAAT
Organism: Rhinopithecus bieti; assembly: GCF_001698545.2. Taxonomy (NCBI): domain Eukaryota; kingdom Metazoa; phylum Chordata; class Mammalia; order Primates; family Cercopithecidae; genus Rhinopithecus; species Rhinopithecus bieti. Next base: position 1,639,583 of record NW_016809984.1, read on the forward strand.
ACAGGTCCGAATAGGTAAATAGCCCATCTGTTAGTAAGAAAATCAGGACAAGAATTCAAGCCCTTTGATTCCCAGTTCAGTACATCCTCCAATATAGAAAATAATTTAAATTTTGGGTCAATAAATGATCTTCAGGGTTACTGGGATCCACCAAATTTATGTGAGTTGTGTGGTGTGAACATACCAGCAAGCCTTATCGTGGGCATTGGGATGTTTTTGTTACCAGATCCTTAAGCATGTCAGTGATGTTTAAACAGCCTAAACAGTGACTTCAGCATCATCCCCAGGGCAGTTGAAAGAGGAAGACTTAGATTTAAGTTTTGCTATTTTCTCTCTCCTTGAGCATACCTTCCTGTCTACTACATTAGGTAGATGTGAAGATCAAAGTGACATCTAAAGGATTTTGTGAGCTACCTCAGCCCCTCATCTATCTTCTGTGTGTTATTCCACAACAATTTCCCTTCAATTCTTCATGCCTGATATACTTTTCCTTGGACAATCCTCAATTCCTCTGCATGCAAAAAAGTCAAGGGCTCTACAGGTGTTGGATGTAAAGCTAGAGTTAGTTAGGGACACTGGTAAATGGAAACAAATATTCTTTAGATTATGTAAAGAGAATGCTGATAATCAAAGTCATCTTGCAAACAATTTCACAATCACAATGATTATGTATCCTCTTAGATTGGTGGGGCTTTGTGATTTGTTTTAACCCAATTATCTGTGTCTATCTAGATGGCAAGGAAGCTCAGTGTATTGGAAGTCCTTCTGATCATCTTCTGCCTAACTGTGGTGGTCATAGATATCCTCTTGCTGCTTCTTGTGTTGGAGGAACTTTCAGGTAAATGAGATGCTTGTGGGTTGGAAGGCTGGGTAAAGGAAGTCCCCTCTAAATGCCAAAGAGATTATTTTATTCTTTTACTTTTCAATATGCCACTACATTGCGGTATTCAAAATTCACATCCCCAATTATTGTAAGTTAAACTCCAAAAGATAAGTGTTCTTTTTCTGCACTGAAACCCTGAATGGTAGTGATATTTAGGGTCTCCCAAGCCCCATTTGGTGCAATTTTAACAAGATGCAAAATTAGGCTCACCAGATGCCTGCCCTTCAACCCAGAGTTGTGAAGTCATACTGCCTTCAATGAGAAAGGACTGTTAAGGTAACAGTGCCTCCAGTCCCATTATATTATGGAAAAGGAAACTAAGGTTACAGGGAGGTTACATTAAGTTGGCTTGGTTATACCAACATACATAGCTATAGTTTCTTCACAGGTGCCTTTGAAACTGTTCTATCTGTCTGTCTCTCTCGCTCTCTCTCTCAGACACCCGGAAGCATCAAACAGAATGCCTTCTCTTTCATGCACATATTCTACTCTAAATAATAAAATGTATATAATTCAAAAACATATTTTCAGTTAAAGCTGAATTTGGGCTTTGTTCTGCTTGACAAACTCACTTTACAGATGTGAATTGAGCCTACAGTGAAAAGAAGCTGTCCTGATGGTAGAACCCTACCTGCTCCATCTCTTTTCATCTCTCTCCAGAGTAAACATGAAGACACTTTCTAGGGACTATTTATAACTTTGAAAGATGATCTGAAAACCATTGATGTAAGCCACTTTGAGCTTATCCCTACTTCTCCCCTCTAAAACATTTTTTTGATTACAAGTCTCATAAGATTGCTATCCAGTGTATATGAACAATTGGTTTCTTTTATTTGATATAAAACTAGATCTTCACACTTGCATTCACCCTAAACCACATTCTGATTTATGCAGAGTAGTTATGCTTTTAACTGTCTTTCATACTGAACTTTTCTCTGGGTTCTTTTTTCTTTTTTGAAGATATATTTCCATGGGTTGAAAGGGGGGCTTTAAAATCAATTTGTTTTTATTGTGGTAAGAACAGTTAACATAACATCTACCCTCTTACTGGATTTTTAAGTGTATAAGACAGTATTGTTATCTATTGAAATGATGTTGTGCATCAGATTTCTGGAACTTATTCATCTTGCATAACTGAAATGTTATACATGGGGATTAGCAACTCTGCAATCCCTGTTTCTCCTAACTCCTGACAACCACCATTCTCTTCTTTGCCTCTATGAGTTTGACTATTTTAGATAATTTATTTAAGTGGAATCCCAGAGTATTTGTCCTTTTGTGACTGGCTTAATTCACTTTGCATAATGTCCTCAAGGTTCATCCATGTTGTTGCATATTGCAGGAATCCAGTTCTAAGACAAATTTTTATTGAAATATATACATATATACACAAACACGTAGAGCCATAAAGAGAGTGATAGTGAATATATTTGGGGGCTTTGTTTTGAATTAAAACAAAAGCATTAAAGGGCACCTGCTACTGCCCACAGTAACTGTTTCCTCCAAATTCTGATGAAATTATGGATTTCAGATGGTTCATGGAGTCCATGAGCCAGCCCTACTTCTGCTGTTGTTATGGGGAGAAGAGTCCACAAAGTTGATAAAGGCTAAAGTAAGAATAGCTAATGTTGAGTGAAGGTGTTTGTTTCCAATGAGGCCAATAATATTTTCCTGATATGTAGCCTGAGTCATCTGGTGTTTTTAAGCAGCTGTGCCTATATATAAGAGACTAAAGAAAAAACAGTAAATAAAAAAAGACTTTCCCAGCTATTTAATCAGGTCTTCCCTGGTAACAACAACAAAAAAAATAATGTTGGATCCCTACCTGACAGCATATATAAACATTAACTCAAAATTTATCAAAAACCTAAATATAAGAGCCAAAACTATAAAACTCAAAGAAAGCATAAATAAAAATGTCTGTGACCTTGGATTAGACAACAGCTTCTTAGATGATACCCAAAGCACAGCAACCAAAGAAAAAAATAGGCAAATTGGACTTCATCAAAATTGAAAAAAACTTCGTGCTTTGAAGCACACTTTGAAGAAAACTATCAAGAATGTGAACAACAATCCACAGATTCAGGGAACATATCTGCAGATGACATATCTGATGTTAGGCCCTTATCAGATACATCATTTGCAAATATATTTCTTTTTTATTGAGACGGAGTCTTGCTCTGTCGCCCAGGCTGGAGTGCAGTGGCCCGATCTCAGCTCACTGCAAGCTCCGCCTCCTGGGTTCACGCCATTCTCCTGCCTCAGCCTCCCAACTCCCGAGTAGCTGGGACTACAGGCGCCCGCCACCTCGCCCGGCTAGTTTTTTGTATTTTTTAGTAGAGACGGGGTTTCACCGGGTTAGCCAGGATGGTCTTCATCTCCTGACCTCGTGATCCGCCCGTCTCGGCCTCCCAAAGTGCTGGGATTACAGGCTTGAGCCACCGCGCCCGGCTGCAAATATATTTCTTTATACATTCTAACATAATACATTGGAATATAAGAGAATATATTCTCTTAGGATGTATAAAGAAATACTACAAATCCAATTTTTTTTTAAAAAGGTTTCTAAATGAGTAAAACATTTAAATAGACATTTATCCCAAGGAAATCTATAAATGGCCACTAAACCCATGGAAGTATATTCAACATCATCGGATATTTGGGAAGCGCAAGTCAAAACAATAACATACCGCTTTCACACCCACTAGGATGACTATAATTAAAAACAGATAAAAACAAGTGTTGCTGAGGTTACAGAGAAACTGGAATTGTTCTACATGGCTAATGGGAATGCAAAATGGTGTGGTGACTTTGGAAAACTTTGTCAGTTCCTCGGAAAGCTAAAGATAGAGTTGACCACATGACCTAACAATTCCACTTCTAGATATATAACCAAGAGACCCGAAAACGTAGTTCACAGAAAAACTTTTGAATGCTCACGGCAGAATTATGTATAATGCTCAAAAAATAGAAACAACCCAAATGTACATGAATCGATGGATAAACAAAATGTGTATATCCACACACAAAAATTGTGATTCAGCCATTAAAAGCAATGAAGCACTGATACATACTACAACATGGATTAACCTGCAAAACCGTAGGCCAAGTGAAAGGAGCCAGGCACAAAAGGCCACAAATTTTAGAATCTTTTTATAGGAAATGTTCAGAATAGGCAAATCCATAGTGATAGAAAATAGATGAGTGTTTACCAGGGACTGGGAGGAACTGGGAGAACACGGGAATAGAAAATAACTGCTAATGTGTATGCCATTTCTTTTTGGGGTGATGAAATTGTTCTGGAATTTGATAGTGGTCATAGGTTGTACAACTTCATAACTAAAAACAATTGACATATACTTTAAGAGGATGAATTTTATGGTATATAAATTGTATCTGTATAAAAAGCAAAGTAGAAATAAAATATTTAACCTTGGAGAAGTGTTAAACATCACATGCAAATATAGATACCAGCTTGGAGAAGTGTTAAACATTGTATACAAATGTAGATACCAGCTACTGGTGATCTGTTGTGTGGAGAATTGACTGAAAGTCTGTAACTTTGCTGGCTTCCTTCCTGGAGCTGTGATTACACTACACATTTTCAACTTTATCCTTTAATTCCTATGCAGATACTTCATTTACTCCAGAGTGCCCAGATATTCCCCACTCGGAAAGGATAAACTGCATACCTGACCAGGAGGTGACCGAGGTCAGAGAAATAAGGTCCCTTTTGGTGGCCTACGGGGTGTTATTGAAAAGAGATGAATATGCGAAGTGGGGAAAGGGCGGGGGTGGCATGGCTTCTGGGCCTCTGATTTGTTTAGAGTTCTTTCTTTCTTACCTTATTAAAATAACAATATTAAGATCGTGAGGGAAGCAGGGTTGAGAAAAAGGAAGAGCAGGAAAAGCTAACAAGAATGTTAACCTGTGGATTATAAAGTCCAAAGTGGAGGGCGATTACAGGTGCTACTAAAAGTACCTTAGGTGTGATTCCAAGGATTGTGGTAGAAAGGTTAAAAGTTTGTGGGCTAGACTATGTATTCTTTGAGAATAGAGGCCATTAAGCACATGCAAATAGAGAAATCCATAGTGATAGAAAATAGATTAGCATTTACCTGAGTCACTGGTTGAGTCACTTACAGAACTCAGGCCACTTGCTACAACAAGAGCCCTCTGGAATTATGTTGCTGGCAATAGAGGTCCCAGTGAATATGTACTAAAGAACACAGGTGTTCTCCCTGAGTAGCTTCCATAAAATATCAGCTACTTGAACGCTGATTAGTTGTGGCTTGGGACTTTTTCATAAAGGTTGTATGTATTTATATATTTAAATTGTATTTATTTGCCCCATATTCTAAATTAAATATCTTCTTGAGGTATTAATTAGGACAGTATTGAATTTCAGTTAAATTTCAAACAATATTGACATTTTGATAGATTTGAATCTTCTTGTTATAAAAACTTAGAAAGTATCTCCATTTCAGTTCTTTTCATATATACATATAATTCTTTCCTTTCTTTTTTTTGAGACAGAGTCTCACTTTGTCACCAGGCTGGAGTGCAGTGGCGCGGATCTTGGCTCACTGCAACCTCTGCCTCCCAGGTTCAAGCAATTCTTGTGCCTCAGCCTCCTGAGTAGCTGGGATTATGGGCGCCTACCACCACACCCAGCTAATTTTTGTATTTTTAATAGAAACAGGATTTCACTGTTTTGGCCAGGCTGGCCTCGAACTCCTGACCACAGGCGATCCACCTGCCTTGGCCACCCAAAATGCTGGGCTTACAGGTGTGAGCCACCGTGCCCGGCCCATGTATACATATATTTCTTAACTGAGTTTTGTGTTTCTCTTATATGTTTTGTTGCATATGAATTATGATGTTTTCCCTAGGTATTTCACATCCTTGGTTTCTATTGTAAATATAATCCATTATATTTTGTAAGTTGTGCTTCTTTTATTGTAATGCTTCTTTTCTTGCTATTACTTTGTATTTATTATTTTTACTTTATATTATGTTTATACAGTATATTTATTTCTATTTATTATATAATTGATCAAGTTAAATCTCCTATTGTTTATAAAAAATGTTTTTGTAGTCCCTTCTCTGGATATTAAGTATAGAATTACATTATAGGAAAATAAGGATAATTTTCTTTGTATTAATATTATCTTATACATTCATATGTCTAATTGTATTGTCTATTTCTTCCAGAATAATATAATTAAAGTGATGATGGTTGGCAACCCTTATTTTATGCTTGACTTTAATGGAAATTCGTGGTCAAAGTATCAAGCACAAAGTTAGCTACTGGCTTAAGAGAATTATTTTGTTGATATATATTAGCAACCACCTTTATATTCTTACTTTAACTTTTTTTTAAAAGAAATGGAAAATGGATTTTTTCCAACAATTTTGTATTGAACTTTTCAAACATATGGGAAGACTGAAATAAGTTTACAATAATACCCATTACCTACCACTTAAATTTCACCATTAGTATTTTACTTTGCTTTCTCATATTTGTCACTTATCCCACACTTCATTCATCTGTTAAACTATCTGATTTCTATGCATTTGAAAGTAAGTTCTAGAAACCAGTTCACTTTTTCATAAATTTCTCACCATGTATATTATTAGCTACAGTCCAAAGTCTGATTATAGTTATTTATCTTCAGATATTACACTTATATACAACGCACATACAAAGAGTTTTTATTAATACATTTTGCACAATTCTTTGGCGCACATTTGTTGAATTATGGCAAACGACAATACATGTGTAAGCCAAACCATTCTATACCCAAAGATACAGAATGTTACCATCACTACAGAAAGTTATCTTACGACATTTCCCAATAGTTATTCTGACTTGTACCCCTTAACAGGTAATCACTGATGATTTATCTCCACCTTAGTTTAGTTTTGCTTGTTGCAGAACTTCATATGAATGGAATCATATAGTGTAGTGGAAAGCCTCTTTCATTCAGCACATTTTTGAGATTCATCTTTATTGTTGCAAATATTAGATAATTCCTTGTATCATTGAGTGATATTCCATTATATGAGTATGCCATAGTTTAACCATTCTTCCCTTGGCATATAGTAAGATGGTGTCCACTTCATCCATATTTTCAAATTTGTAAACTTCAAGTTCTATTAAATATGTCTTCTTTTTTTTTCTTTTTTGGACGGAATCTTGCTCTGTTGCCAGACTGGAGTGCACTGGTGCGATCTCGGCTCACTGCAACCTCTACCTCCCCGGTTCAAGCGATTCTCCTGCCTCAGCCTTCTGAGTAGCTGGGACTGCAGGCATGCACCACCATGCCCAGCTAATTTTTGTATTTTTAGTAGAGATGGGGTTTCACCTTATTGGCCAGAATGGTCTCTTGACTTTGTGATCCACCCTCTTTGGCCTCCCAAAGTGCTAGAATTATGGGGGTGAGCCACCACGCCTGACCTCAAAATTAAAATTAATTTTATGAGATTTAGCCTATTGTTAGGTGTATATATATATATATGGTTGTTTTTTTTTGTTTTTTGTTTTTTTTTTGCTGTGCCCACCCTATTCTTGATAGTCATTTGTGAGTTTTCATCTAGAGATTTTTTTTTGAGTCGTGCTGCTATGAACAGCACGACTCAAAAAAATTTACATCAAATTATTGGGTATCTTTGGGTGAACAGTTGGAAGAATTTTTATTGGCTCTATACCTAAGGATGGAACCTCCAGTCTATAGGATATGTGCCTGTTTAACTTTAACTGACACTGCAACATCATTTTTCAAAGTATTTGTATCAATTTGCATTTCTTTTAGTAGTATATAGGAGTTCATTTGCTCTACATCCTAATCAACACTTGGTGTTTCCTCCTTTTTCAATTTAACTATTCTATGGTTTTAATTTTCACGTTTCTCTTGACTAATAAGGTTAAATATCTTTAGAAATGCTTATCGGCTAGTTGGTAATCATATTTATGAAATGTATTTTTAATTTTTTGCCTTTTTTTCTACTAAACTGTTCATCTTTTTTCTTGCTTTGTAGTAGTTATTTATGTATTCTGGATACAAATCATTTGTTAGACATATATCTTAGTCTATTATTTGTCTTTTAACTCTCTTAATGACGACTGTTGATGACAAATAGTTCATAATTTTAAAATAGTTCACTTTATCACTTTTTCAGTGGTTGATTCATTTCATATTCTATTTAGTAATTCTTGCCTACTCCCAGGTCAGAAGAATACATTACTATCTTTCCCTTAAAAGCATTATTGTTTTATCTTTCAAATTTAGATCTTTTATGAATATAGTACTGATTTTTGTATATGGTATCAGGAAAGAGTCCAGACACTTTTTTTGTGTGTGTGTGTGAGATGGAGTCTTGCTGTCTACAGGCTGGAGCACAGTGGCGCGATCTCGGCTCACTGCAACCTCTACTCCCAGGTTCAAGTGATTCTCCCACCTCAGCTTCCTGAGTAGCTGGGATTACAAGCACCCGTCATCATGTCCAGCTAATTTTTTGTATTTTTAGTAGAGATGGTGTTTCACCATTTTGGTAAGGCTGGTCTCGAACTCCCGACATTGTGATTCGCCCACCTCAGCCTCCCAAAGTGCTGCGAGCCACTGCACCTGCTTAGAAACATTTTTTTTCTTGAATTTTTAATCGATCCATCACCACTTATTGAACTGACCATCTTTTTCCCTCTGCATTTTAGTGGCAACTTTACTGTAAATTATGTCTTTATAGGTATGGATCTGCTTCTGGAATGCATTTGGTTGAGTTATTAGTTTGTTCTTTTGCCAATACTGTACTGCCTTAATCACTATTGCTTTATGATAGGTCTTAATGTATGGTTGTAGAAGTCCTCCAAATCATTCTTACTTTTCCTCAAGATTGCCTAGCTTATTCTTTGCCCTTTAGGTTTCTGAATACATTTTAATTTTAGTGTCTCTCATACCAGCCTGCCAGTTTTCTCACAAAATTTACTAGAAATTTTATTGTGATTACATAAAATTTACAGGTTAAATTTGGGAAAATTACCATCTTTACAAGGGTGAATATTTCAATTCCTAAACATGGTATATATCTTTCTATGTACTGAGATTTTAGTTTCAAAATTTTTGATAGAGAACTTTTGCACATATTTTGCTACTTTTTTTCTATTTGATTCTATTCAAGTCTTATTCTTAAATTTTAATTTTCTGTTTCTCTGTTGTTGATATATAGATTTAAAATTGAGTTTTGAATACTGATGTTGTAATCAGAAATCTTAAATTTACCTATTAATTGTCCTAGTTTGTAGACTCTTGTTTTTTTCTGATATGATAATGTTACCTGCAAATAATAGCAGTTGGAAGTTTTTTCCCATGTGCATTCCATTTTCTTCCACGTCTTTTAACTCATAGGTTACAAGATTCTCTTTTCTTTCTAAATTGTCAATATAGTTTGAGACAGTTTATCTGAAAGGCAACATGCAGCTATAGTAGGTTTTAGAAAATGGAACTTTCTGGAGACTGATTTTAACTAAACCTAATAAATAACATTGCAATAAAATACCAATTATAGAAATGGAATTTCCTGGTTTTGGAAGAAGTTGGTTACATATCATTTAGATTTTAAGCATCTGTCAGAGACTCTATTGAAGAAATCCCTGCATCAAATGGAAGTTGTACTAAACAATTTCCAAGTTAATTGTTAATTTTTAAATTATATTAATTAACAATGTCTAATGAAAAATGACATAACATCTATTTGGAGGATAACTGGAGAATACTCAAGTTTGGTGTGACAGAAAGAATAGAGACAGGGAGATTTGTTGTGAATCAACTGCTATATCCCAGGCATCAGTTCATTAGAGTCTGTGTTACTGTAACTCATGCCTGGACTATAGTGGAGACTCACAAGTCTCCCTGTCTCCATTCTAAATCCATGTGGAAGAGATGCGGGGACTGAAAGATTGAGTAGTAATTGCCTCTGGGGTTTGACCTTTGGTGTCTGGGATATTGGTAATGGTTGAAAACTGAAGTAGGGGTGTTAGGGCAGACTGCTTACCTAAATGTTTATTGCTTTTTATAGAGGTCTGTGGACTTTGAAACAATTTATGACAATGGAACTGTCCCCATTAAATTACACTGACCCCAGTTTCAGAGGGAGCAGAGGTACTGAATGTCTGCCTTAGGAAAATCAACTATCCACAGGCCATCCAGACCCCCAAATTCTTTCTTCACTGATCCCTTCCAGCCCTTTTTATTATCTGAAGAGAGAGAATGAGACAGGAATGTCAATTAGATCTATGGAGAATTAATAAGTACATTTACAAAGATTGTATGGTTATAATGTAATTACTTCGTTTATAATAAGTGTGAAGCACTGACTTAAGTTATATTTACATTGTGGCTTTTCAGGAAAATGACATCAGATGTTAGCATCTAAAATACTTGTCAGCACTATGCCTTTTTCGAATGAGTAGTGTTGTGATATATTCTCATTTTTGGTGTCACAATCTACACTGAATACAATCCTTTAACAGGAAAGATTCAGACATTATAGTTATGTAGAGAATAAAATGAGAAAGTATTAATGCTTCCTATCTCCAAATTACCCCCCCAGAACCACCCAGAATCAAATCAATAGCTTAGTGTATATCCTTCTCTTGATCTTTATAAGCTTTTGCATCTATATATTTGTTTTAACAAAAATTTGGTTATACTATATAGTTTTCCAACTTGCTTTTAAATTTAAGGCATTTAAATTTACTACATTATATTTTAAAATAGATTGCTTCCATTGAGTTTACCGTATGATTTTGTCAGTGTTGTGAATTACATTAAAATATTTCTTAATTTGGAACCATTCTAACTTTTGCTTAATAAGACCTATTCATATATTGTGTATTAATTCTTTTAATATATGAATGAATTCAAATTGCTAATATTTTATTGATATTTTGCACATCTATGTTTTTAAGTGAAATGGGCCTATATATTTTGTTTACTTGTTTATTTGGACTGCCCTTTTCAGTTTGTTACCAGAGCATTCTAGTTTATAATTACTGCTTTTGTTTTTATTATCTGACACACTTTTTGTGGGTTTATTTCGTACCTCTCTAGTGTCTTGGGTTGTACATTGAGTTGTTCATGATCCATGATATTTGATTTGCTTTTCTTTCCCTCATCTGTCTTCTCCTTTCTCCTTCTGGAGTGTTCTTAGTTGAGTGCTGCTGTCTGAGTCTGTCACTTCACCTACTCTTTCTTTCATATTTTCCATTTCTTTTTTTTTTTATATTATTTTCTGGGATAATTGAAATTTGATTTTTAAAGTTTTTTTCATAACACTTCTCTTTCATTGTTTTCTTTTGTAATTCAGTTCAAATATTAAGGAGCTTTAAATCTTGATGTTTTAAATCTTAACATTACACATTCCTCATTGTTTTTTTTTTAAATGGAAATGATATGGTTTGACTCTGTGTCCCCACCCAAATCTTACCTTGAATTTTAATACTCCCAATATGTCAAGGATGGGCCAGGTGGAGATAATTGAATCATGGGGCGGTTTCCCCCATACTGTTCTTATGGTAGCGAATAAGGCTCATGAAATCTGATGGTTTTATAAAGGGGAGTTCCCCTGCACAAGCTTTCTTGCCTGCCACCATGTAAGACATCCCATTGTACTTCCTTCATCTTCCACCATGATTGTGAGGCCTCCCCAGTCATTTGGAACTGTGAGTCCATTAAATGTCTTTCCTTTATACATTACACAGTCTTGGGAATGTCTTTATTAGCAGCATGAGAACTGACTAATACAGTAAATTGGTACCAGGTAGTGGGGTGTTGCTGTAAAGATACCTGAAAATGTGGACGTGACTTTGAAATTGGGTAACAGGCTGAGGTTGGAACAGTTTGAAGGGCTCAGAAGAGGACAGGAAGATGTGGGAAAGTTTGGAACTTCCTTGAGACTTGTTGAATGACTTTGACCAAATGCTGCTTGTCTCAGATGGCGATGAGGAACTTATTGGGAACTAGAATAAAGGTGATTCTTGCTATGTTTTATCAAAGAGACTCGTGGCATTTCACCTCTGCCCTAGAGATCTGTGGAACTTTGAACTTGAGAGAGATGATTTAGGGTATCTGGCAGAAGGAATTTCTAAGCAGCAAAGTGTTTAAGAGGTAACTTGGGTGCTATTAAAGGCATTCAGCTTATGTATTCACAATGATATGGTTTGGAATTGGAACTTATGTTTAAAAGGAAAGCAGAGCATAAAAGTTCAGAAAATTTGCAGCCTGATGATGCAATAGAAAAGAAAAGCCTGTTTTCTGAGGAGAAATTCAAGCCAGCTACAGAAATTTGCATAAGTAACAAGGAGCCAAATATTAATTGCCAAGACAATGGGGAAATGTCTCCAGGGCATGTCAGAGGTCTTCACAGCAGCTCCTCCCATCACAGGCATGGAGGCCCAGGAGGGAAAAATGGTTTCATGGGCTGGTCCCAGGATCCCCCTGCTGTGTGCAGCCTAGAGACTTGGTGTTCTGTGTTCCAGCAGCTCCAGCCATGGCTGAAAGGGGCCAAGGTACAGCTTGGGCTCTAGCTTCAGAGTGTGTAAGCCCCAAGTCTTGGCTGCTTCTACATGGTGTTGAGCCTGTGGGTGCACAGAAGTCAAGAATCGAGGTATAGGAACTTCTACCTAGATTTCAGAGGATGTGTGGAAATGCCTGGATGTCTAGGCACAAGTTTTCTGCATGGGTGGAATCCTTATGGAGATCCTCTGCTAGGGCAGTGTGAAAGGGAAATGTGGGGTCAGAGTCCCACACTAGGTGCAGCCTAGTGAAGTTGTGAGAAGAGGGCCACTGGCCTCCAACCCCCAGAATGGTAGATCCACTGACAGCTTGCACTGTGTGCCTGTAAAAGCCGCAGACACTCAATGCCAGCTCATGAAAGCAGCCAGGAAGGTGGCTGTACCTGCAGAGCCACAGATACAGAGCTGCTCAAGGCTGTGGGAGCCCACCTCTCACATCAGCATGACCTAGATGTGAGACATGGAGTCAAAGGAGATTATTTCAGAGCTTTAGGTTTTGACTGCCTCATTGGATTTCAGACTTGCATGGGGCCTGTAACCCCTTCATTTTGACCAATTTCTCCATTTGGAATGGGTATATTTACACAATGCAATACAATGTACCCCATTGTATCTAGGAAGAAACTGATTGCTTCTGATTGTACAGGCTCATAGGCTAAAGAGACTTACCTTGTCTCAGATAAGACTTTGTACTTGTATTTTTGGATTAATGCTGGAGTGAGTTAAAACTTTAAGGGACTATTGGAAGGGCATGATTATGTTTTGAAATGTGAGGACATGAGATCTGAGAGGGGCCAGGTGCAGAATGACATGGTTTGACTCCGTGTCCCCACCTAAATCTCACCTTGAATTATAATTGAACTTCAATTGTAGTTGTAATTGTAATTGAAATTCAACTGTAGGCCAGGCATGATGGCTCACGTCGGTAATCCCAGCATTTTGGGAGGCTGAGGTGGGTGGATCACCTGAGGTCAGGAATTCAAGACTAGCCTGGCCAACACGGTGAAACCCTGTCTCCACTAAAAATACAAAACTTAGCCAGGTGTGGTGGTGGGAGCCTGTAATCCCAGCTACTTGTGAGACTGAGGCAGTAGAATCACTTCAACTCAGGAGGTAAAGATTGCAGTGAGCCGAGACTGCACCATTGCATTCCAGACTGGGCAACAAGAATGAAACTCTGTCTCAAAAAAAAAAAAGAAATTCAATTGTAATTGGATTTCTGACCTGCCACATTGCATTTTATTTTGCTGTGTTATAAACAGATTTGTAATTTTTTTCTTAAAATCATTTCTGTCATTTCATGTAAGTTTAGTTAGGTGAGGAAGGTGAATGCCTATGTTTATTCTAACACATTGGTCTCTGTTGCCATTTGTTTTATTTATCATAACAAAATAATTTTATGTAAATTAATGTGAAAATTATAAGACCTTTACAAAATAAATCTTGCTAAATAACACCAAAAAATATTTATAATCAAGCCACTCTGAGAAAGAACCACATGTGATTTGTTTTTGCCTTGGACATAGTAGAGACATTGTGAATTTCTATGTTGCTGTCTGTCCTAGTTTTATTTTAATCATCTCTAATTTTCTTCGCTTCCCTTTGCTTACTTTTTGGAAATGCATTTCTTTTTTGCTGTGTTGTTAGCCATTTGCATGACTCTTTCTCATGGGAAAGTCCAAACTTCTTGGTCTGGCTTCCAGCCCACTCCTGATAAAAATACTATGTGATTTCCAGCTTCATTCTCATACTCAATGTTTTCAGCACAAGAAATGTGTGGTTTTTCTGAGTCTGTCATGCATTGCTGCCTTCTCCGCTGGGAATACTGTTCCTCTGTCTAACCTCCCCTGGTGCTTCATGACGGGACTTACCTTTCACTTACCTGGAAGGTCTCCCTACCCCACTCCAAGCCTACTAGGCTGGGTACAGTGACTATGTGTTCCCTCAGCTCCTGGACACACTTGGTGGAGACCTCATATCATCATACTGTATGTAATTGCTTTCCTAATTGTATGGATTTGCCACTAGACAGTAAGTTTGCTGAGGGCACAAGCTCTGTCTTATTTATCTGTATTATCATTTCCTTGTCTGGTAGATAATAAATACATATTGGACAGTTGAATAGATGCCTGAATAAATAAAGAACAAATAAATTAGTGAATGTAATTATAAACCTATCTTAAATTCTCCTTGGAATAAAATGGATTATAAATAAATAGACAGGTAATACTTTCCTCCCCTCAGTTTATATACTGCTAACTCTGTGTCATTGTTACAGGATATCTGCAGATGGCAATATAAGTGCTGCTGGTCACCTGTGGAGGATGCCAGTGTCCCTAGGTGCTTCTTCCCCCGTAACTGGGGCTATGAAGCCAGCAATGGCCATACAAGTACAAGCACAGGTGAGCACTGCCCTGATGTTGTGCCTGGGAACAACTCCTTATGGCCCAGATACATCAACTGCAAAATAAAATAAAAGGTAAAAGTCAGGCAGGCACGGTGGCTCACGCCTGTAATCCAAGCACTTTGAGAGGCCGACACAGGTGGATCATGAGGTCAGGAGTTCAAGACCAGCCCATCAATGTGATGAAAGCCCGTCTCTACTAAAAATACAAAAATTAGCTGAGCGTGGTGGCGGGTGACTATAATTCCAGCTACTCGGGAGGCAGAGGCAGGAGAATCGTTTGAACCTGGGAGGTGGACGTAGCAGTGAGCCAAGATCACACCTTACACTCCAGCCTGGGCTACAGGGCAAGACTCCTTCTCAAAATAAAAACAAACAAACAAAAAACCCCTAAAAGTTAGTCTCCTTCTCTTTCTCTCCACGTATCTTGCTACCCATAGGATTCACCGCCCAGTTGAAAAGGTTGCCATCCCCATCTCTGTTTGGAAATGATGTCGCCACCACCCTTTTCACAGCTGAATATCAGACATCCAATCGGTTTCATTTTAAGGTTGGTTTGGGAGTGACTGCTAAATACATTTCTGAAGAAAGCAGTATGCCCACATTGGGCTTGAAGTGTGGAAGCAGAAGGTACTTCTCTTCCTCTCTGCAGGAATCTCTGGATGGGATGGGTGGGCTAATTTTTATTTGATGGGGCACACGTAATTGGGTGATTTCACAAATCAGGAGCCACAATGTCAAGAATTAGAAGCTATTCTCATGGGGTGCTATTTGAGATGGAAGGTCTTTTATAGCTCTGTCTACAAGGAAGTGGTCTTATCTGCAGTTGTCCCTTCTGGTTTTCTTTTGACAGATCACTGACTTTAATAACATACGCTATGAAGTTTCCCATGAAAACATTAGGCTGGTTGATGGGACTGCTGATGCCTCCAATTTGAGCTATTACGTGGAAGTTACTGATAAACCTTTCAGCATCAAAATAATGAGGACAAGCAACAGAAGAGTCTTGTGAGCTTTTCAACCCTCTTGGTGCATCTTTGAACACACAGTTCTGATATTACTCATTCTGATTTACTGTGGGTGGGCAGTTAAATATTTAAGTACAACTAGAGAAAACTTTTGAATATCAGAAAAATGTCAAAGAGTTTGCTGTAAAATAACAATGTTAGCCTATCATGCTCGTAAAACAGAATACTAAAATGTAATACTAAAATGCTTGCTAGATTATATAATTATATATAATATATAGATATATTTAAATCATATATAAATATATAAATTAATATATTTTAAATATAATATATAACATATG